>NW_027187947.1:0-55077 GCF_041381155.1 Argopecten irradians | reverse complement strand
ATCTCGAGTTGCGTCTTTTTGACCATCATTTAACTTACTTACTAGTTACTGAAACCAAAGGCATAGAATTGCATAAGGACAAAAAATTTTCATGATATTAACATATACATGTACATCGTTGTTTTGAATGCTGTTAGATCTAGCCGCTAATTAGACGCGCAGTGTTACGTGTTAATAACCACATATAAAATATATTCAGAACTTGTTTGTACAAAAGTGGCGGCTTCATTTCACATAAATCACACAAAATGTTTCATTTAAAGATATAGTATATCTTATTACCCCATCTTAGGCAGTGATCCGTTCAATGCACATGTATGATTCACAAAAAGTTATATACATGTACATTGTAATTTGTCCTCTATCTATGTTGCATTTGTTGAATGTTGTAAATATGTTTCTGTACACAGTTTTTTTTTTTTTTTTTTTGAAAATTGACTAATAATAAAGTTTGAAGTTTGAAAGTCCAGAGACACGACAGGTAGTGATCCATTCAGTTGATTTTATCCTTTAACATACAACATCAACTAAGCCACAATTATGGGCACTGTCTAGACCCAGTAGGTAGCTAAATCGACAAGTTTGTCGGTCATTTTACACATTTTTCACAAAAGCTTTCATCTTAACATACATAAAGCGTAAAGACAAGAACTAATATACTACATAAATATGTCTTGTTACGGCTGCATATAAAGCTTCATACATGTTTGTCCGTGCCTTTGAATGATTTTCACGGGATCTCAGCGAATTTACAATTTGGTGTTTGTGTAATGACCATTTTTCGCACATTCATGTAGGTATATACTATGGAACGATGTCTATAACAGTTTTGAGTTTCAAGGTCATATCATACAAAATGGCAGAAATATTGCCATCAAAATACTGTCATCAAAGTAATCATGTAGGTATATACTATGGAACGTTGTCTAAAACAGTTTTGAGTTTCAAGATCACATCATGCAAAATGGCAGAAATATTGCATTCAAAAACACTGTTATCAAAGTTAAATACACGATCGCGCCCGGTCACGAAGACAACTCGAATTGCGTCCGTTTTGGCCATGAAACTAAAGGTATAGAATGCATTTACAAGACTGCATAAGGGAAAAAAAAATTTGAATAAAGACCCTGTGTTTTCACGTTTGAAAATATTGGTATATAATCGTTCTTTGGATACTGTTAGATTAGGCCGCACAGTGTTACGTGTTAATCACTAAATATACTGTAAAATATACAGAACTTGTTTATACAAAAGCGGTGACTCTATTTCACTTTACACACAATACAATGAGGCAAGATTATATTCAAATTGTTTTTATTAGTGATACATCATCTATTAAAAAAATTAAATCCTACTATGAAATTTACAAATAAAACCCCTACAATAACTAAACTTCACATGAGGACTAAATACCTGCATGAGGCTTCTTGGGAGTTACTCGTATGTTACTACAAAATACTTGTTATATAGGTAGACTTCTACCCTTAATTTTACCAGGAATGACCCATCTGGTATTAGGTTATGCTTTAGAAATATTGCAGGTAGACTTCTACCATGCATTTAGGGGTGACCTTATTTACCAGGGGCGGACCCATCTGGTTTGAAGTCAATTTTCCTACCGGGGACCTTATTTACCGGGGGCGTCCCCACCGGTATCAGGTTTAAGAATTTTTTTATACTACCACGGACAACTTTATGTAATGGATAATTTCCGAAAAAACCTGTTGTATTATTAGAGAGAATGGATAGTACCGAGCCCACAGGGCGAGGTAAATAATCGTACCGACAATACCCGCTTGTACTCTCACTGATAATTGGACAGTTTGAGGAATTTAGTCTCATATGGTAAACAATCAAGCAGCACTACTCACTATTGCGTACCCTGTTTGGTTAATGGGACATCACCATTTCAGGAATAGACACAGGTGTTCACTCAGCCACGTGTGACAAATAATGTGTCGGTTCCAGTGTTGAGATTGTCACAATCATTTAGACAACCTTTGGAGGTACAACAATGACTTTTACAACATGTCGGATAGTGATATTACCCTTGCCGGCAATCATTTAGGGATGTACGAAGCTGTGATTCAATGATATCATCTAAATACATGACTAGTCTGTGGAGTAATGGTGTGCTGTTTAAAGTGACCAATTTATCGCACAAGGACAGGTGCATTGTCTAACTTTACATCAAATACATACAAGCAAGGTGTTTTTTCCCTACAATTTAAACAACTGTTTTTCCTAAAAAATATCGAATACGCATAAATATGATATGATAAAACAAAATATTTCTATTGGTATGATATGCATTGCACTGGTTACTGTGAAACCTGGTCTAATCCGAACCCAAACATGGGAGCTCGAGCTTGTTTGGTCAGATTATTCAGGGTTTAGGAAAGTCAGATACTAATTTACTATTGTTGCAATTGTTGAATACGGAACAGTTACAGATTGGATGCGACAGTGAGCAGGTGTCAGATTAGACACAGGTTTCGACTCTTAAGTATATTATGTTTTAAAATAACAGCTCATCAGATTATATGTTTGGATTGTGAGATTTCTGAGCTAAAAGACTGCGTAAATTAGCAACTGGTGGGATCCCAAAGGGGTCAAGAATCTAGAATTCTATTCCTCGTCAATTACCAGTTTTAAAAATATGTAACAAATAATAATGCAAGACTCTAACTTATGTTTTTTTTCAATTTTCAGAACAGTAACAAATAGGAAGGGGAAGCGGAATCAATATCAATTTTCGGAGTGAATACTGTAAATCGATTTGGACAGTCAAATAAACATGTTTGGTTTTCCTCACAGCAGCGTTTCACTATTTTTGCCTTTGTTCAAAATAGACTGTCCATTATTTTGACGGAATGTCTTGGGACAGTGGACATAATAAATGGACAGCCTGAGTTAAAACACATCCCTGGACTCCGAGGTCGTCCATTATGTAATTAATGGTCCAAATACAACAAAGGAAGTTTTACTAGTGGGTTTAATTTGCCAGGGATAGCACCTCAGCCGGTATCAAGTTAACTTTTTTTAATTTTTGATTTGATATTGCTAGGTATAACATCTTTATTTTCAGGGACAACCTTATTTACCAGGGGTGGCAACAACCTCAACCGGTATCAAGTTTAAACGTGTCTGCTTTGCTATTCATTGACAGAAAATTATTTTAATTGATCTATCAATTATCTGAATGAAGAGGGTTCTTGTTGTTTGCAACTGGTTTGTTTGTAACTTGAGTATTTTGTTTGTTTGTTTGATTAATTCCTATTAAATTTGGTCATGATCGGCCATCCCATGTATGCGGTGTGTTGCGCGTATGTTAAAATATGTTTGTTGTAAAATATTTTAGAAAGCTATTTCCAATAAAATAGAATTAAAGTTATCCAACTAACAAAACAACATGAGAACTTAGGAGTTTTTGGGACAATAACAAGCAAATGACTCTGTTCCAAGAATTATGATGAAATTGACCAGGGAGACCAGCTATCTAAATGTACCAAATTTTCCTGTCACATAAGATTTGCCCAATCATAATTGACTGTCTTAGTCATGCTAGCCCAAGACTAACTAGGACGCTGTCGAAACAACCTCTACTGATTGGATTAAAGGCTAGATCCCCTAAACTATAATACCCTAATATTTTATGTACACACACACCATACACCAATTCTGTAAGACCCCACCATGGACCTTTCTGACATCACTGCCCTTCCTTTTAGCAGACCCTAAATGCAATTAATCACATTTCCATCGGCTGAAAACATCCCTATGCATAAACACTGTGTCCCTTGAGATATTCAGAACAAAATAATGACAATAGTCCTTGACTGCTTGAATCAATTGAAAATGACCGACATGCAAACTCCCATAATTAAAAGGCCTAGTCTGACTCCCTCATCCAAACTCTATTCCCTGACACCCCCCCAAATCCTCTACCCTATGTGTCTGTAATTGTGCCCTGATTACAACATTCTCGGATTTGCTTTTCAATTCAGTATAAAAATATAAATCACAAGAGCAGAAAGCTTGTTACAGATATATGAATATAGGTAAATGTATTGTGTAAAACAAAAATTAAACAAAACTTTACAATACAAATCTCACAAAATAATGAGATTTCATTTATAGATATAACTATATCTTAATATCCCATCTTTGGCAGTGACAATCCGTTCAATGCACATGTATATTTCACAAAAAGATATTTAATTTGCTTCCATCTATGTTGCATTGGAAAATTTTGTTGAATGAGTTGTTATAAAGATTAAGAACTGTTTCTCTACACGGTGTGTATTTTGTAAAGAGACTACCGTCCGAAATACTGCTTCGGTGAAGTTTGAAAGTCCAGAGAACACAGGTTGGTATGTGATCCATTCAATTGATTTTATTTTCACCGTCCATTGTCTTGCGCCACAATTTAAACAATCCACCGTTCAATGTAAAAATCTTTCAATAACATCATCAACTAAACCATGGTAAGTATTGGGTACTGTAGCAGAATGGAGGTAGCTAAATCGACAAAGGAATTTGTTGACTGGCATTTCAATTCACACCTTTTTCATATAAGCTATATCTTCTAAACACATACATAGTAAATCATAAAGACCAGTAACTATATGGTGCATAAATGCTGTGTTATCACGGGTGTGGAAGCCTAAAAGCTTCATCTCAATGTTTTTCAAATTAATGCCTTTTGAATGATTTTCACGGGATCCCTAGGCTGAAGTGTAATGACCATTTTTCGCACATTCATGTTAGGTATATACTATGGAACGATGTAATATAACAGTTTTGAGTTTGAAGGTCATATAATACAAAATAGCAGAGATATTGGCTCATGAAATTGGCAATTTGATCATCAAAGTTAAATTAAAATCGCGACCGTCTCGGCGAGATCATCTCGAATTGACCATTTTGACCATGATTTAAACTCACTTGTGTAGGTAATGAAACCACATTTATACTACAACACATTTAAAAATGCATTTACGTGGAATGCAAAACGACAAAAATTGAATAAAGATGTGCTTTCACGTTTTTTTTTATAATTTAAATATTTAATCGTTCTATGATAGGCTGTTAGATCTGGCCGCCACTTGGACGCGCAGTGTTAAAAGTAAATGATCACATATAAAAAAAAAAATAGACAAGGTTTACATATACATATTTGCCGTTTCACCACAAAATATTGAGATTGAATCTGTTATATTTCAATATGCCATCTTTACCAGTGATCCTTTTAGAGACGTTAACAATGATTTCAGAAACTATAAAGTTATATATAATTTTTGTCTTTCATCTATGTAACGGCGAATATCAGACAACATATACACAGTCTAGAATAGGTAAATTCATGGAATGTAAATTCATGACATCGTCATATTTCCTATCAGAACAATGGAGGCCTAGTCCCGATCTGAGAATGGTTATAAACTCAGCTACACTCAATGTGATATGCGTGATTAAAAGACAGATAATCATAATTACATTCATTATTGATATTGACATGATTAGTAGAATTTATGTTGTATTATTATAATTACTTGTGCGACGAATAACTGTCGAACAATCTGACGATTTGAATCTGTAGCGTTAACGTTAGAGTCAAGTATTAAGATTCGACAGATAACGAAAATGACACAAAGTACATATATTTTTATCAGGAAACATGTATAAATATGTTTTATTATGTTCATGGAAGTCACCTGAAGCCATGCTGCAAGATTAGTATGTCATAAAAACGTCGTATTCTAGCCAAATCACTGTCTCTGTAAACGACAGCCTGCTTTCCGTGTATTTCGCCATTTGTTATGGTTGGATTTCGCGGATTTCGCGGATTCCGCGGATTCCGCACGCGCTATGTAACAAGCGTTTTGATTGGCTCGGACTCGTCGGATGATCACGTCAGCGCAGGTAGCTATAAAAGGGGGTGAAATCGGACGAAAGTCAGAACTCATTTGACTTCCCAAACGAATCAAAACGTGGTCGCCCTCTTCTGGCCCTAAACTTTGGAAAGCCTTGAGTCTTCTCAAACCAATGACCTAATAGTGGTTCAAAATGTTTGAGAACTTCTCCGTAAAGGGAACTTAACGTTCCAAGGGGAGTAACTCTTATAGAGTTAAGTTACAAAGCGTCTAAGAATATGAGTGTTGTCCGTTGGCGAAAACGGGGAAACGTCTCGTATTCGGAAACACTATTGTAGACGGAAGCACCTCTGTCTATAGACTCATTACATGATTCTTATCTAATAATTTAATGTTTATTATAATAAGCTGTTTATTATAGTAGGTATTTATTTCTCCATAATCGGAGCATTATACCAGTAATAGATGGAAGCACCTCCATCTATGGAAATGTTCCCATATTCCAATAATGTATTAAAGGATATAGATCTGTGTTTAGTGTAGAATATTTGTATAACCTTTGTAAATCCTCGATGTATCCAGTTAACCTGTACTTTTGATGATTTGTGATTTATAATAAATTCATAAGTTGATTTTATTCCTGACTTTGTTCTTTTATGGAGAAGTGCTAGGCTGGACACCGAATCCCTTATATATTTACTTTTACTTGGTGATTGCTGAAATACGCAACCCGACTCGAAAAGTTTACATTGTGTCAGAAGTGGGATAAACATGAGTTCCAGTGTCTAGTGAATCCATAAAAAGAAAATTAATTACTGTTATTAGTTAAAAAAAATCACAAAATTGTGAATCTGAGATATTGAGTTAATTCTTTACTGAAATCATTAAAATCTGTAGAGATGTCCGATTCAGATTCTGAAGTAACAATCCGGATTAGGAATGGTGATGGTCTGGATACCGAGAATGAAGAGGTTGATAATAGAGCTTCTCCAGAAATGGTTTCAAAGTTTCTTGAAAATACACAAAATAGCAAAGATTTAGCTAATATTCTGATGGAGAATATAAACAAACAGTTTGGAATAGTTTTGAGAGAAGACAATAGAAGGAAATTTATGGGAACTCAATAGAGAGCTTAGACAAGAAATTAATAGTATACTGAACATGTAGAATCTTATAGAGTATAGAAATTAATCATAGTCATAGGGAAAGGAATCCTTCTCATGAACACCAGATTGCTAATGTTTGTAGTTCACCAGTGGCTGACATAAATGACAATAGTCGTGGATCACCTCATTTGAACACACGAAACACTGCACACAATACAAGACAGAGTTTTAAAACCTCAACATATTCTGGTGGAGAAAATCTAGAAGAAATATCTGTCCCAATTTGAAATAGTAGCACAAATAAATGGGGTGGGACTGGACTATCAGACAAAATCTCTCTATCTAGCTGGAAGCCTAAGTGGAAGTGCGAGAGCCATCCCTCACAGAGCTCAATGGCTAAGGAGACCCGAGATTTTGATACCCTAGTATAGGTTACTTAATGTAAGGTTTGGTCATTGGAACGCTCTGAAAATTTACAGAGCTAGACTCCAAACAAGAGTTAAAGGAAAGGATGAGACACTCTCTGAGATGGCTCAGTCTATCCGAAAAATGAACTCGCCAAGCATACCCTATGGCTGATGCATCAATGATAAATATCCTAGCATTGGATTACTTTATCGATGCTATACCAGACTCTGATACCCGGTTACGGATCAGGGAACTGAGACCAAAGAACCTTAATGAAGCCGAAACGCATGCCATCAGGCTCGAGGCTCATAGGTTAGCTGATAAGCAAAGGAGTAAGGCAATACACATGATCTCTGAGGAAGATCGCACTGTGTGCCACACCCAAATGCTATATCCTGCTTAAAATGGCAGATCAAGAGGGCATTGATATTGCGACAATTGAATAAGTCCACTACAAGCCCTACACAAAACTACCAAAAATTTGGTAGATCAAAGAAACTCAGGTTTCACTTCAATTGGACAAAATCCTAAACCTAGGAATAGGTGGAATGGGAATGGAAATGGTAACATGACTATGGCACAAGTACTGGTTCAAATTGGAACCAAACGCAGAGGTCAAGGTCAAATGTCACACAAAGGTCAAACTTCAACAACCCCTCCCACATTTCCCAGTCAAATGGTGGTAACTTTCAGTCACCTCCGATTCAGGGAAACTACTAGATACTGACTTCGAGGGTCGGAATTCAGTAGAAGAGGTGGAGAGACCCACAGATATTGTTGTGAGCAGCATAAATAATGATGATCACACCGGTTTGTTTGTTTGTGCACAAATTAAAGACTTTGCACTTCCGCTACTAGTGGATACAGGTGCAACTGTAACCATTCTAAGCAATAACTGCTTCCAAAAATTGGGTATAGAGAACTCCAATGTAGAACCGGTCAAATTAAATTTGATAACCGCTACTGGAGATAAAACACCATTTATTGGAAAATGTAAGCTTGTTATTGGCTTAGGGAAACAGAAGTTGTTACAAGAAGTCTTGATAGCAGACATTAAACAACAGGGGATCATAGGTTTAGATTTTCTGACCACGCATTCTATTGATATCTTATTAAACAAGAATTGCTTGAAAATAGAAGGAGATGAAATTCAATGTTTCCGATATCAAGCTGAAGCAGCAAAGCCAGCTTGTTGTAGAGTCTCATTATCAGAGGATATTATAATACCTCCAAATTGTGAGATGATTGTTACTGGAAAATTTAATGATCCAATTTGTAGACAAAATACAGCTGTTATAGAGCCTTCACCAGGATTCATGTCAAAACATGAGGTGTTAGTGGCCAAAGCTGTTGTAAACCCTAGTATGGGTTATGTCCCTTTGAGAATTCTGAACTTTAGCGATAATGAACGCAAAGTGTATAAGAATTCTGTGGTGGCGACTATAGATACTATTGATGAAATTGTGGATCAAAAGCACGAGAATGTGCAAGTTAATGAAGTCACTGTGGGGAAACCACAAACTCATATTATTCCGGAACATTTGAAGTCCCTCTATGAGCAATCTTATGAATATCTGAATGAGAATCAAAGTGGTCAATTAAAAGAATTACTTATAAAGTACAAAGATAGTTTCTCAAAATCATCCCATGATTTGGGTATGACAGATCTTGCTGAACACAAAATAAATACTGGCTCAACTCCACCTATCCAACAACCGCCTAGGCGGGTTCCTCTAGCATTGGTTAAGGAGGTTGAGAAAGAGATAGAAGAAATGGCACAAAAAGGGGTAATCGAACCTTCCGATAGTCCATGGAGAACTCCAGTGGTCTTAATACGGAAAAAGGATTCTAGCCTAAGATTTTGCCTAGACTATAGGAAATTGAATGATGCAACTATCAAAGATAGTCATCCAATTCCTAGGATTGATAGTACTCTTGATTCACTATCAGGTCACAACTGGTTTTCAACCATTGACCTCAAAAGTGGCTACTGGCAAGTTAAGGTAGCATCTGAAGATCGACCCAAAACAGCATTTTCCATACCAGGGGGAGGACTTTGGCAATTTGTATCAATGCCATTTGGTCTTTGTAATGCCCCAGCAACCTTTGAAAGGTTAATGGAAAAAGTACTTATTCATCATTCCCATGATATTTGCATGGTGTATTTGGATGATATAATAGTACTAGCCAAGACATTTGATGAACACATCAATAACCTTGACAAAGTGTTTGGGAGGCTTCAGGAAGCTAATCTTAAGATGCATGCTAAGAAATGTTTCCTATGTAAGAAACAGGTTTCATTTTTGGGCCACATTGTTAGTGAAGAGGGTATCTCTACCGATCCAGAAAAGATAGAGTCAGTCAAAAATTGGCCTATTCCTAATTCTGTTAAAAAGGTGAGACAATTCTTAGGGCTATGCTCCTACTATAGGAAGTTTGTCCAAGGATTTGCTACCATAGCTAAACCACTACATAAGTTGACGGAGCAGTACCAAAGGTTTACCTGGTCCTTGGATTGTCAAAGTGCCTTTGACACATTAAAACGGGCATTGACAAGCTCGCCGATACTGGCATATCCAAGGTCTGAAGGTGAATTCATACTGGATACAGATGCTTCTGACTCAGGTTTAGGTGCAGTCCTCTCTCAGCTACAAGATGGGAAAGAGAAGGTCATATGTTACTATAGTAAAATGTTCAGCAGATCTGAGAGAAAATATTGTGCGACACGTAGAGAATTACTGGCAATAGTAAACTCTATTAAACAATTTCACCACTATCTTTATGGGCAATATTTCTTGGTCAGAAGTGATCATGGCGCCCTTACTTGGTTGATCAATTTTAAAAACCCTGAAGGACAAATGGCTAGATGGTTTGAATTATTATCTGCTTATCGATTTAAAATTGAATATAGAGCAGGTAAAGCTCATGGCAATGCTGATGCCTTATCTAGGAGACCTTGTTTAGAGAGAAATTGTAGCCATTGTGATAAAGCAGAACAAAGGTATGATAATAAAACCTGTTCTGATGAGGCTACAGATACTATTTGTAGAGTTACAACAAGATCTCATAAAACAAACCATGCCAATGACTCTAGGGGAGACAACTCTCCAATGTCAAGATCCAAGGGTTCTGATCCAAACCAAGATATGTCTGATATACCCAAAGCAGCAGCTAAGGGTTCCACACCGGGACATCCGGATGTATCTGAAACAGGAGAAAAGACTATTAATCTCCTACAAATTAAAGATAGTCAGAAAAATGATCCAGTCCTTAAAATTGTATGGAACTGGGTTAAACGTGGGGAAAGACCTAAATGGTAGGGATATCACGGTTCATGTTTTTTCAGCTCGGTTCGGTTTCAACTTTTTTTGATCGGTTTTCGGTTTTTTCGGTTCGGTTCAGGCAAATCTCAATTACACTTTTTTAAGTCTATTTTCTATCAAAAGCAAGTTCTGCTTTAGATTTAAAGATGGTATATCACTTAAACAAATGTTTTTTTTTTCTTTATCAAGATTTCACTTCTAATTAAAAACATATAATTTATTGCGCCCTGAAAAATAATCCACAGCACTATATCCTATATACATTGAAGTTCTAAAAGTGCATGCAGCAAAGAAATTCATTAATTATTCTATATCATTTTGTGTCTTAATTAGACATATATACACGATTAAATACCATTTTTTGTTCAAATATTGAGTATCATTTATGATCTCTCAGCAGTGGAACATCTTTAAAAAACATAATTGAACATTTTCTTATCTTTTTAACTCTTTCAGTACTATTGACACATTAATCAGTCACAGAGAGATATATGTCCTCGTATCCTTTATGATACATTATTTCGTCACTAAAACTTTTCTCGTATCCTTCATGACGCATTATTAATATTATGTGATGATTGACATGTGAAAATCGTAAGTTTTACCGCAAATCAATACATCGGTATTATCCCAGAAAAAGTGTTTTTAAAAAGTATTATGCATTTGAATTATAATAGAGATAAACATTATTACGTACCAGGTGCATGTTCAATCGTAAAATGGTTTAATTCACGGAATATTGGCCGACGGAAACGCGATTGTTTACAATCGGCAACACAATGGCGGCTTGATTTAGCTGCCGATATTCTGCGGGATTAATGTTATCGGAAAAATACATAATAAAAAATTATCAATTATAAAATATCAAACATTTAGTGAAATATATCATTTAGATATTATGTATGTGAAAAATCATGTCCGCAGACAGCAAAAAACGATCTTCTGAATGACTGAACTTGCACACGTGTTACACATATATGTCGGTCAACAGGTGTATTTCTCGGGATTCTGACAAACAACTTCGCCGTATTTTCAATGAAATAATCTGCAATACAGTTTATACACGTAAATTACAGGTATTATAGGACAGTTATTTTTTTAATGAACCGAACCGAAACTTAGAATTATCGTACCGAACCGAACCGTACGGTTGAATTTTTCGGTTAACCGTATTTTCGGTTAACCGTGACACTCCTACTAAATGGCCTGATATATCTCATTTAGGTGAGAGCACCAAGTTTTATTGGATGCGATTTGATTCCCTCACTATAAGAGATGACATATTATGTCACAAATGGGAAACCATCCAAGGGGGACAACCCTTGTACCAAATGGTTATACCCAAATCCCTAACAGACTATGTGATGAAGCAGTTACACAATAGTGTGACTGGAGGTCATTTAGGGAGTAAGAAAACACTCTCAAAAGTGAGAGAGCGATATTTCTGGGACAGAATGTCGAGAGATATCAAACAGTGGATTAAAAGCTGTGACAAATGTGCAGCTAGAAAAACACCACCAAAATGGCCGAAGGGTCCATTACATACATACAATGTGGGTCTCCCTATGGAGAGATGGGCCATTGATGTATTGGGACCATTGCCTTTAAGCAATAAGGGGAATTCTTATCTCCTAGTAGTAGCAGATTACTTTACTAAATGGGTTGAGGCAATACCCATGCGTAATCAGAAAGCTACAACAGTTGCACAAAAATTCATAGATAGAATTGTCACCATTTTCAGTGTGCCTATGCAACTTCACTCTGATCAAGGGACAAACTTTGAATCAGATGTATTCCAAGAAATGTGTAGAATCTTGGGAATTGAGAAGACTCGAACCACACCATATAGACCGCAGTCTGATGGAATGGTTGAACGAGCCAACAGAACAATTGGAAATATGCTCTCCTCATTTGTGGCAGAGAATTTAAGGGACTGGGATGAACACATTAACTTACTCATGATGGCTTACAGGTCATCTTCTCATGAAAGCACCGGGGTCTCGCCTTGTGAGATGGTGTTTGGTCGTAACATAAATCTTCCTGTTGATCTTGTTCTGGGACGGGTTGTACCTGAAATGAACACTTGTACTAATTACACAACAACACTAAGGAAGCAAATGGATAAAATTCATGAGTTTGCTAGAGATAAAATTACACTCTCAACAAACAAAATGAAACTTGAACATGACCGAAACACTCAACTCAATCAATTCAAAAGAGGTGATCCAGTTTGGCGTTACAATCCTAAAAAAAGTGGTATTGGCTCCAAATTACGGTGCTCATGGGAAGGTCCATATGTCGTTATTGAGAAAATAAATGATGTGGTGTATAAAATCCAAAAATCTCCAAAGTCAAGACCTAAGGTAGTTCATCACAATTACTTGAAATCATATGAGGGTGATGAAAAACCAAAATGGCTCAAGAATTAGGAGAATAGTCCTTTAAATAAATGTAGACTGTTGTCTAAATTACTATTCCAATTATTGTTCTGTCTCAGCGATATCTGAACAATATAATTGCACTTTCTCTGCAATTTGGATTTTGGAAAGAAGTCGTAAAACAGTATACCAGTGTACCACCTGTAAAGCTACCTTCGGAAGACGGGATGACAGGATACAAGCACCAGGCTACACCAGGGGATATGGAACTCAATGGACGTGTCCGGACGCCAGGGAATTCCAGTGAAGGAAGTGAACTGTGGAAAACATGAACAATTATTCAATAATTATTGAATTATATCAAGATATTAATGTAAAGTTTTGTAAATATTAATTTAGTAATAATCAAATTATAGAGTATTATATTAATATACATTTTCTCATAATTATTGAGAAATTATAAATAATTATAACTATATTATTTATAAATATAGATACTAAGGAAGTGATATTCCTCATTGAATTATACATGTAAGTATACGTATATAAGATGTTGATGTAGGAATTATTTTGTGTATTATATTGAACATATTTTTTTAAAAGTATTACAATCTCTGTTTATAAATTCACAGCGTGTACTATATTACATTGGAATAATATGTGAGCAAATTATGGCTGCAAAGACTTACCACAGTACTCACCATACATGCATAATAGCTGCTAATTGGTTGTTTCTGAAGTCAAGCACCTGTGTTGTACATTGTGTACAAGCTCCAATATCTTTGGTTGAGTAAAACATGACATGCAGGCCATGACTTAATTCCTAAAAATGAAAATATTCGCAAGTGAACTACTGAAATCTCCTATGATATTACATTCGGGACGAATGTTTTTAAGAAGGAGGGGGGTAGTGTTACGATCCGTAACGGCGAATATTATACACAGGAATGTAAATTCATGACATCGTCATTTTTCCTATCAGAACAATGGAGGCCTAGCCCCGATCTGAGAATGGTTATAAACTCAGCTTCACTCAATGTGATATACGTGATTAAAAGACAGAGAGTCGTAATTATATTCATTATTGATATTGACATGATTAATAGAATGTATGTTGTATTATTATAATTACTTGTGCGACGAATAACTGTCGAACTATCTGACGATTTGAATCTGTAGCGTTAACGTTAGAGTAAAGTATTAAGATTCGACAGATAACGAAAATGACACAAAGTACATATATTTTTATCAGGAAACATGTATAAATATGTTCTGTTATGTTCATGGAAGTCACCTGAACCATGCTGCAAGATTAGTATGTCATAAAACGTCGTATTCTAGCCAAATCACGTCTCTGTAAACGACAGCCTGCTTTCCGTGTATTTCGCCATTTGTTATGGTTGGATTTCGCGGATTCCGCACGCGCTATGTAACAAGCGTTTTGATTGGCTCGGACTCGTCGGATGATCACCAGCGCAGGCTATAAAAGGGGGTGAAATCGGACGAAAGTCAGAACTCATTCGAGCTCCCAAACGAGTGGTCGCCTCTTCTGGCCCTAAACTTTGGAAAGCCTTGAGTCTTCTCAAACCAATGACCTAATAGTGGTTCAAAATGTTTGAGAACTTCTCCGTAAAGGGAACTTAACGTTCCAAGGGGAGTAAACTCTTATAGAGTTAAGTTACAAAGCTCTAAGAATATGAGTGTTGTCCGTTGGCGAAAACGGGGAAACGTCTCCGTATTCGGAAACACTATTTGTAGACGGAAGCACCTCTGTCTATAGACTCATTACATATTCTTATCTAATAATTAATGTTTATTATAATAGCTTTTATATAGATATCTAGTAGGTATTTATTTCTCCATATTCGGAGCATTATACCAGTAATAGATGGAAGCACCTCCATCTATGGAAATGTTCCATATTCCAATAATGTATTAAAGGATATAGATCAGTGTTTAGTGTAGAATATTTGTATAACCTTTGTAAATCTCGATGTATCCAGTACCTGTACTTTGATGATTTGTGATTATAATAAATCATAAGTTGATTTTTATTCCTGACTTTGTTCTTTTATGGAGTAGTGCTAGGCTGGAACCGAATCCCTTATATATTACTTTTACTTGGTGATTGCTGAAATACGCAACCCGACTCGAAAAGTTACATTGGTGTCAGAAGTGGGATAAACTGAGTTCCAGTGTCTAGTGAATCCATAAAAAGAAAATTAAAACTGTTATATAAAAAAAATCACAAAATTGAATCTGAGATATTGAGTTAATCTTTACTGAAATCATAAAAATCTGTAGAGATGTCCGATTCAGATTCTGAAGTAACATTCCGGATTAGGAATGATGGTCTGGATACCGAGAATGAAGAGGTTGATAATAGAGCTTCTCCAGAAATGGTTCAAAGTTCTGAAAATACACAAAATAGCAAAGATTTAGCTAATATTCTGATGGAGAATTTAAACCAAACAGTTTGATAGTTTTACGAGAAGGACAATTAGAAAGTGAATTCGTTATGGGAATGCTCAAAAGAGAGTCTTAGACATAGATAATTACAATTGTTATACATGAACATGTAGCGATTCTTTAGAGTTTTAGAATACAATCATATGTTCACAGGGGGTGTAATGGAATTCCTCCTCGATGGAACTCCATGAGTGCTAATGCTATTGTAGTTTCCACCCAGTGGCTAGACTAAAATAGATCAATTAGTTCGCGTGGATTTCAACCTCATTTGAGACACACAGAAAAACTACTGCACACAATACATAGGAAGAGTTTATAATCCTTCTGAACCATTAGTCTTTCTGGTGGTGAATAATCTAAGAAGTATATCTGTCCCCATGTGGAATTTAGTTAGCAGCACAATTAAATGGGTGGGACTTTCAGACAAAATCTCTCTATCTAGGCTGGAAGCCTAAGTGGAAGTGCATGAGACGTCATTCCTCACATGAGGACAATGCTGTAAGGATGACCCGAGGATTTTTGGATTACCCTTATGTTTGGTTACTTCTTCAATGTTAATGGTTTGGGTCTATTGGAAGATCACGCAGCTGTATAATTTTTTATATTACAGAAGCTAGACTCCAGAACAAGAGTTTAAAGTGAGAAGGATGAAGACACTCTCTGGATGAATGTGTGTCACCTTCAGTTATCCTAATTCAATAATATTGAGCTCGCCCAGGCATTACCTGGATGGCTGACTGAATCATATGATATCAATATCCTAGCATTGGATTCTGTTATCGATGCATATATACACCCAGACTCTGATACCGGTTACGGATCTGGGAAATGAGACCAAAGAAACACTTTAATTAAAGTCCCCGAAAACGCCCTATTGCCAATCAGGCCTCGAACGGCTCATATGTTAGCATGATAAGCAAAGGAGTAAGGCAATACACATGATCTCTGAGGAAGATCGCACTGTGTGCCACACCCAAATGCTATATCCTGCTAAAATGGCAGATCAAGAGGGCATTGATATTGCGACATTGAATAAGTCCATACAAGCCCTACACAAAAACTACCAAAAATTTGGTAGATCAAAGAAACTCAGGTTTCTCTTCAAATGGACAAAATCCTAAACCTAGGAATAGGTGGAATGGGAATGGAAATGGTAACAACCGAGTGTTTAATCCATATTATGGAAAACAAACACAAAATGGTCAATTTACCCAAAACACAAATCAAAATAGAGTTCCAAATGTTGGTAACCAAAGATTTGATTCCCAAAATAGGAAAAGTTCCAGATTTGACACACATGACTCAATCTGATTAAAATCAGCTGTTTGATACTCCGCTTACTACGTGCTCCGCTACAAACATCTGACAGTAGCCCATCGAGGTCACCGTCCGCGCGACCTTTCGAATAACCAATCGGAACAGCGCTGGCAAACCATGACTGGTATTTCGTAGTTCTCAGCTTCAGAGATAAGATCCGATGAGTTCCGAAAAAACAGGTAAAATGGCTGCGTCCATTAGCACAACACTTACTCCACGAAAAACGTACCCTCTTGGGAATGTGTGCATTTTGTGTGGTTTCTCATACATACAAGTTGAAAAACAAAGCGACGGGACAGATGTAAAACGCACATTCTTAGACAGAAAACTGAAACTTTCCACGGAACGCGTGAAAACAATTGAAGACTTTCTCGATGTGAGTATTCAAAGTGTGATTACAGAGGGTGGCGAATGTGGTGTATGCCAGAAATGTTATCGTTCATTAGAACGATTGGCTAAAACCGAGAAGGAAGTAAAACACAAAAAAAACTGAACTGAAGAATGCAACCAACAGTATTACAAGTAAACTTATGCTAAACATTTTATCACCTAAACGGTCAACTATTTGCAAAAGAATGTTACGCAGTCCTAACGCACCACCTATGAAGAAGGTCGCTCCGTTATTACCTGTTGTTTGCATCAGCCCAGTGAAAATACCAGCCTTCAAGGACATAACAAATACGCTGTCGCAAGCACCAATAGCCCACTTGACAAGTATACCTGTACCACCTGTACGAACATGCATTCCAATATTGCCTGCCACTCAACCTATCGCATCATCGCTGGAAGGAACATCTTTTATACCACCTAAACCACCAGCTTCTGTGAAAGTGAAAACTACCAGTGTCCGAGCCAAAAAGTCACTTGTGAAAGCATTCAGTACCATTCCCTGCAATCCAGATGATTTTCAGTGCACTAGTACTCCAGAATTATCTACTCAAGTTGAGGTATAACATTCATATATTTATTTATTTATTACCGAATTAAATGTTAATTTGATATTAAGAGACTGATTATTTAAATAATTAAATTAAATTTAAGCTGAGTGCAAGTCATTAATGATTTGAACTGGAAGAATTTCAAAAGTATCAGGTAAAAGTTGTGCTTTTAATAAATAATCAGTCTTTGCCTTGATAAAAAGATGAAACAACTTGATGCACAAAACTCAAAATAATTTATTTCAATTTTAAGTAAAATGATATTTCATTTTTACAGTATGAACAATTCAATTACATGAAGTATACATACACAAACACCCTCTCTTTGACACTTATATACATATATTTGTAAGTGCCTTTTTGTGTTATATATTATGTATACACACACACCCACACACACATTATAAATGACTTTTGTGTATGTATTATAATAAATGTATATTAAAAAAATTATTAAAACAGGTTTGTAATCTCTAGCGCTAGAGCGGAGATTACAGACCTGTTTTAATTTTAGTTTTTTTAATATTTTAATTCCATTACAAAGATATTCTATATTTATTATTTTTTTTTAATATATAAATACACACACACACACATATAAGTGAATTTTTGTGTATGTTATACATATACAATGTATACACACACATATAAAAGTGTCTTGTGTTGTTTCATCTGTAATTACATTTTCAAAGTTATTAATTGTTTAAGTTTTCAAAAGATGTAGATGTAGCTTCCTTGCATGTGGAAGCTTAAGACAGAAAATTTACCTGTTTTATTGTTTTTGTTTAATGAAAATTTTGAATAGGAATCTTGAATTGGTGACACTCAATCACTACATTAATATTATTGTTTCATGACAATGTTACAATATGTTGATTTAATTGATATGTGATTCTCATTACATATATAATTCCTATTCAAACTTTTATTCTGTTGTTTGGAGATAAGTTTGATGGATTTTTGATAGCTAGATGCCTTGCCCTTGGTTGGCAATTTTTGTTGTTTAAAGATGTTCATGTGCATGTATTATTAGTTGTTATTGTTAACTTTTTTGTTTGTTTTTTTTCAGACTAACATTATGTTAGGTGTACCTTCATCAATTTTTAGGAAGAATATCTAGAGCTGCTGCAGGGTAAAATTGAGGACTACCTTCAAATCACATATAAATGTTCAGTATATATGTCTATTAAACTATGACTATGAAATATTTTAAACTTTTGTATAAATTAATATCTGTGTTTTTAAGTATCACAGAAGTAAATGTTTTGAAGTTTTGAACTTTCAACTTTTCACATTCATTAATGAAAACCTTTATGTGAAATGATAGTGTATAACATTCAGATTTAAACTTAAAATAGAATGAGAAAATGTGGTTATGAATTAATGATCTCTTGCAAAAACAAAATCATCATAAATTACATTATGTATGGTATGCTAACATATCATATTTACTTTATTTTCATTAGATGTTATCAATATTTTCAGATAGTCATGACATATCCTAGTGGGCCAAGGACACAATTAGTAAAGAATGAAATGCATAAACAGCTTTGTAAAGCTATATTTAAATCAGAAAATGTTGAACTGTCAGTGACAAAGTTATTGGCGAAGACCAACCCAGATGAAGTGGTAGATGCCGCATCAAAGATTATAGCAGAAGAATCTAAAGAATTATGTAAAAGAACATCTGGATCTGTTCTACAGTTGAAAGACCATAACAATCTTCTGCACTTTTCATGGGACAAACTGCATGAGGAACTAGAAACTTGTGCACCAAATGTTTTGAAAATTGTCAGGTCTACAGTAAGTGATATCCCAGTTTCACCCAGAGAAAAAAAATTCATGAATGTTCTTCATGCTGTAGCTTCAGGTCTTCATGGTCGCAGCTTAGAGATGTCAGGACTCCATTACTGCATAGCATTTGTGCTTATTCACGGTGGATGCACATTGAGGGTAAGATACTGAATTGATTTATGTAAAACAAGATGGCAGACAGGCAGCCATTTTGAATTATGTCTAAATTACTGCAAAAATAAATCTTTTTGCATATACCAGTACAAAATATGCTATAAGAAGATGTCAGAAATTAGTAACAGCTTCACATGTAATTCATCTCATAAAAATTAAAAGGTAATGACTCAGCAAAATATTAATAAAAAATGCATGATTTTTAATTTTTAGGATATTGACAGACTTGCAAAAATTGGATTGTGTGTTTCATCAAGTTCTGTGCGCAAGAAACTTGTTTCGTGGAAAGATACATTGGATGAAGAGGTTCTGAAGCTTCGTATTGAATGGGAAAACGGTGGACGGAATAAATATCAGCTTGTAGGTGATAACTGGGATAAAAACATTGTACCATCTTTCAGGTGAGTCTGTGTATTTGAAACAAATATCTGTAAAATTTAATTTTAATTTAGAATGTTAACTTCTGTTAATTGTCAATCTGATTAAAATCAGCGTGTTGGTATAATAAATATGATAAACTTGCAAACCTACTTATGTCAATTACTATAATATATATGTAATGTAGCTATTTCATTTATTTCTGGTCTGCACATTATAAACTGTTTTGTTTAGTTTTGTTTTATTATATTAACATCCTATGAACAGCCAGGGAGATAAAACTTTATAAATAGAGTTTTAATTTATCTTTACTTGTTCTTTCAGAACATCTCAGCAGAAGACCATATCACTACACCTTTTCAATACAATAGTTGTAGTTGATAGGGTCATACCTGCTGAAAGACAATCTGAGGATACAGACACAAAGATTGAGGTTGAAAAGTTCGTTCCTTCAGTAGAAGAACAAAGTTTACTGATGGATGAGCTCATCTTTATTGTTGCGTCCTCTGTGATACAGAATTTATCACAGATGAAAACAATTTATGGGAAGATCTATCCGAAACATCTGGCCCACCAATTCAGTGACCGAGCAGGAGAAAAGACAAAGCAGGTGCTAATTTATCATTTCTGTATATTTGTACATGTATTAACCATAAAGCGTGTTTCACTATTTTCAAACAAAATTAAAACTTTGCCATCCATATCTTGCAGAACACAAAAGCCAGTGTTCTTTGGTAGAGCTTTGATATTTCATTTAAAATATTCATCTTTACATAGGAGATTAAAACCAAGAAATTTGATTTATGCGTTTTTTTATCCATCTCGGACAGTGGTGTTCGACAAACGCCGATGTATTTCAGGAATTATTTGTTTTAATTATATTGAAATGTACCACAAATTTATTCGAAACATGGTGGTGATATAGGTTTTCTGTCCATACAAAGTAATGTATCAGTTAGTATATATTCAACAAAATATGTATTGGCTTAAAAATTCATCTTAATTGTTTTGGTTTCACATTTTATTCATATAATGAATGTAATTTCTTGTGTTATTTTCAGTACTCTCTCGGGCTATCAGACTGCAATGAAAACAAAACTGCGGAAGTTATCAAGCTGTTGAAGGAATTTCAAACCAAATATGTTCCGTTTAAGAATGAAGATATATTGGAACCAGTTTTCTTTGGAGGTAAGCTAAACAATTTTTTTTACATATCAACATTGAGTATATCTTACGTAACTAAGAAATCAGATAGTATCAATGTAAACCAGGTTATAGTGTTAAATGCAAGGATTTTCATGAAAGAGGGGCTACATTATCCATTGATAAGCCTGATTACATTCAATGAGATCATGTATGCTGCAAAGGTATGAGAGATGTTTTCATGTAGATGTATTCTTTTTTTCAGGTGACCGATTAACTGATGAAAGAATACAAGCAGGCCAACAAGCTATGCTAAATAGTGATACCCGGACTGGTCGACTGGAAGGCTTCATATCTAAAATAGAGGATTTCCATAGACTGATGAACTTTTTGGAGGTACATATATACAATCTGATTAAAATCTACACTGAAATAGAAAATGTATTTTTAACATAAATTGTCTTATTTAAAGCTTATATGTGGTGATATGATGGCAACATGTGTTACATTTCATGTTATCAGGTATCAAATTTTGTTTATACCAGTTGAAATAAATGTCTTGTACATACAGAATGTTTGAAACTAAGTTTTTGCCCTACCATCATCAGATCAAGATGTCGGGCTAGTCAATTCACCTGTCATCTGTGGTCTGTCGTCCGTTCTTAAAAAAATCTTGTTTCTGCTATTTCTCAGAGAGAACTCAAATTTCATAGGATCCTTTTGGTCTATAGTGTTGCATATTGCACTTTAAGACTGATCACAAAAACAAAATGGCCGACAGACGGCCATCTTGGATTTCAACAATTTAAGGCTTTTATGTAGACTTAACATACTTTTCCCTATTTATTAAATGTTTCGGAAACCTCCAACAGGACATGGTAAGTTCAAATCCTATGTTTGTCAAATTAATGCACTACTTAATGCACTACTTTCCCTTTTTTAGGCTATTGCAAGACTGACTTACAGCACTGAGTCTGGGAGTGATCAAGGCACAATGTACTATTTTCGCAATAGATTGAATGCCAGAAATGTGAAAAGTGATGTCAGAAATCATTACAGAGCGTACAAACTTTTATACTACACAGTGCTTGATGCTTTGTGTTGTGTTATGTTCCTGAATGAATTTGGTAGTTCCAATTTCGAAGAACCTATTCCACTTCCAGAGGACTTCAATAACTCAACACCTGAATTTAAAATAGGCTGGCTGAACGGAATTTGCAGAAGCTTGTTGAAGAAACATTTTTTCAATAATGGTGAGGATTTGATGGAAAAACTTCGAGAAGTGCTCAGTGATCCTGACCATCCAGAAAACTATTGGATATCAAACATGGAGGATGGGAGAGTGAAATGTCATTTCTGTGAAAAGACATATGCTTATGTGGGATCATTAAAGGTGCACGAAGAAGTCAAACACAACGCAAAGGTTCCACCAGTGAAAAAGCCAAAACTAAACAAGGACAATGATGAAATTGAAAGTTACTGTAATCTGTTGTTTAAACTGACTTTGTTGCACAAAAATTTGGACTCGGCTGTGGACATGGCAGATGGATATCGTTCCGTTCGCTCCGCGAAATATGAACTTCCCATTTACAATCTTACAAACAAAACCAAATATGGTATTGGATCTGTCCATCTCATTGCCTTAACAGAAGGCATTTTACCTGATGACCAAAGAATTCGGCTTATAGCAAACCGATGCATAAATTTACAGGGAGGAGCCAACAACAATATGGCGTTAGATGAATATGTTGAACTTTTGAACCGTGATAGTAAAGTCACTTGTTCTGGATTCCAGACAAAAGACAGCATTTTAGCTCGGTCAAAGGAATTTCCAATACTAATGAACTTTGTGAAGCACTACGATTCGGTATGTGATGTTTCACAACGTAAAGGCTTCCATCACTTGCCATCTTATTGTGAGGATGTGAAGAAGTGTTTCATGGATCTTATAGATCTTGATGCATTGAAACACATCAGTGGTAGAAAGATGAAGTGCAGAGTGTTTTCTTCTGACAAGAACATTTTTGACAAATGTTTTCAAGGACTTGGAACCTTCATTTACAGGCACAAACCCCTCCATGCATATCATAGATTAAGGAATAACAGGGTTTAATGAAGCAGACGAAAGACTTCGGTTTCCTGTTCAACTACATCTATGTGCTGTGTCTTAGTGATGAGGATTTGGTTTAGTATTGTTGTAGATCTTATCAACATCTAAGGTCATTTTAAGAATGGTTCTCAGTCACATTTTACGTTTTTAAATGGCTAGTGCTGAGTAGTGTATGTACTCCCTTTTTGAGCAATGGGCTTTAGATGTAGGTGAAAGTGCTTTGTCAGATTAAGGAGCTTCGAGGACTTTTATTTCATAAAGTCAGATAAAAAAGAATCAGTTTTACGTGTCAGTCCTGTTACCATGGATATCTCATAAGAATATATGAAACTGAACTATTGAATTAACCAATATCATTTTCAGAGTTGGTTTTATTTTCAAGAAATATAACTTTATTTGATATCGTATATAAAGGTTATTTGTCAATGAGGGAAAGCATTATGATTCAGTCATTCCTGTTACCATGGATAATGTAACAGGAATGGCATAATGTGGTTATAACAGAAATGATCATTGATATGTAAAAGTTCCATACTTTTCTTGATTATGAAATGATCTTCTTGGACATTGATTCTACTATTTTGACTTTTCAAGTCTTTGCAACTTTGAAATACATGCTGAAGTGTAAGTAGTTGTTCAGGTCAAGTTTTCATTTATGGTAACAGGAATGAAAAGAAGTTTGTAACAAGAATGATTCTTTCTATTAAATGAATCTTCATTGCTCTAGTTTGATGTCATCTAATTATACTATGATATTGAAATAAGTAATAATCAGAGGCAAATTAAAGCAACAGAAATACTTTATCTGTATACGTATGACTTTGAAAATGTTTAGAATTAAAACCAGGTAACACGAATGACATTTGGTAACAGAAATGACAAAGTAGCAACAAAAATTATTCAAACCGATATGAATTGATGCAAGTTGTAAATTATGATTGCACATTTTTTTAAGAAATTTCCTCTTCATTTAAATCCTGTAAAGAGAAATGTCAGAATGTTTAGATTGTTTTCATACAAATTGAAATTGTACCAGGAATGACATACATGTATGTAGCTTTGTCATTGAGTCTTGTTACAGTACTTGCTTTATTTGTAACTTCACCAAGTTAATATTTAACAAATGATAAGTTTCAGTATGCTAAAATATTCTGATATTTCTTGTACTTCAATAAAGTCTCAGAATCGTTAATCTTGCCTTTGTGTGTATCTAAATGAAATGTGGTTAAAAGCTATGTGTAGTAGTTACCGGTACTAGTATAATGAGGGGCCACGGTGGCCGAGTGGTAAAGATTTCCCAACATATTACCACAAGCCCTCCATCTCTGGGATGCAGGTTAGAATCCCATGTGTGGCAGTTGGCAGGTACTTATCGCTGATCGGTGGTTTTTCTCAGGGTACTCCGGCTTTCCTCCACCAACTAACCTGGCATGTCCTAACATGACCCTGAGCTGGCAGTTAATTATATAATAGGACGTTAAACTAATAAAACAAAACCATACTAGTATAATGAAGTTTTGTAATACTGACAACCTTGCTGTACATACGGCACAATAGCTTGTCATACCCTCCATTTAAAAGACTCCTGATGATGTTAATAGTGTTCATAGTAAATACCATCCTCGATACTCCAGGGGTTACTATTAATTGTGTTATAACAATCCCTGGTTTGAATGCGAGATAGTCCAGTGGTGGATACAAAGACAACAATAGAAACTCCTGGAGTATCGGGGATGAGAGGATATTGGTTGTGCGTGTATGAAATAATTTGAAAACGATTTTCAGTAAAACAGCTACTTTAGTATGAACGGTTTTATTAAATGGAATACGAATACTTCAACAACTTTCAAATAATTCATCCTCAAAGTCTGACACATGCACATCTGGAACTGCTTCATTCTCGGACATTTCCGATTCGTCACTTCCATCACAGACAAAATGAAAAAGTGTTTCAATGTGTGTTCTTGCACATGTTTCACATGAACAAATACTGTTGCATAAAATCACAACAAGAATGGTCCCTTTCTTTTTTGGCTAGGTCTGAAAGCTCTGCAGTGGACAGGAATGGTGTCAACATAGTAGCACGTCTGCAGTCAGAATCAGCACTTTTCGTGTAAACAGCTTTGACATCACTGTCTACTCCACATAAATGGTATGAGTTATGGAGAAGCATGGCGGTAGCATTTTTTCCATCTCGTCCCACTCGGCCTATCTCTTGCACGAGGTCAACTATGGACTTTGGACAACCATATAATACAACATTATAAAAGTTTTTTATGTCAATGCCCATACCTAGGGCATTAGTTGCTACAACTATTTTCAAGTCACTGTTTGGGTTTTTCAGGGAATCCATGATTCTTGACTTGCTAACATCCTCTGTTTCTGAGTGAAACATGTCAATACACTTGCAGTCTGGTATTTCCTGTAGTATATAAGTGTATATATTGGCTGCATCTTTTATTGACATGCAATAAATCAAAGTTTTTGGGAAAAGTCCATCTTGTAGTCCATTAACAACCCATGACATTGCCATTTCAGTATTGTTGGCAACTTTATTCACCACTATTTTTTATGTTTTCCCTGTTTGGTGAAATTCTAATGTCAACAAGATTGTCTGAATTCAAATTTAGAATTTTTTTCACTCGGTTTGAAATTTTCTGGGTACATGTCGCACTTAAAGCTAAAACTGATGCTCGTGGATGCAGTGATCTAAGTTTCACCTATACATGAAAACCATTTTCTGAATGCTTTTTTAGAGTCTCCTTCATCTTCTCCCCTGAAATTTAAAAACATTATTGTTAGTAATTTGTGACATATGTTCTAATATTACCTTTCTTTGTTAATAGTATTTATTTAGTATCTAGAATGAGTAATAACACTAATCAGATTAGGGTCACTTGTCAATTAGTTATTGCTTGATGGTTCGTTATAGACTTTTAATCAACAGTGGTTGAACATTGACAAGGTTTTATGTCTGTGTTTTAATATCAGTGTTGGACTAGACTACACTGTCTTTTAGTATTATATTAAAGATGCTCCACCTCTGACAAATGGTATTTTTTCACTATCAAAAACAGGAGCAGACGATTTTGTATTTTTCTTCAGTTACAAAAGTTACTTATTTTACATCATTACCACCATTGAAAAGTTTGAGCTTCTAATTTTACTTCAAGTTAAAAATATGAAAAATAATTAATTGCATCCCGAAAAAATTCCGTGGCACTATATCTTATATAGAATGAAGTAATGATTGCGCATGCACCAAAGGCGAAATGAATTATTTCATGTTATTTTTTGTGTTAATTAGGCATATATGTACACGATTAAACACCAATTATTGATCAAATGATAAATATCATTTATGCTCTGTCGGCGGTGGAGCATCTTTAATAGAATTATTATGTACTAACCAAGTCGCAATTGTGTGAAATTCATCAACGACAATGGTCGAAACTTCAAACTGCTACAGTGCAACTCTCCATTTCTGATCACCAACTAATGTCTCTGGTGAAGCAAATAAAAAATCAAAAGGCCTGTATCGCTCACCTGGTTTTTTGTTAGTAATTATCACAAGACTCTGACAATTAGAAAAATAAGCAAAATTGACTCCCAAAGTTTAATTTTGAATCACAACCATACAATGATGCTATTGATACCATACAAATATGCTATCCAATACATAGGTTCAGAGACAAAGTAATTTATATGAAAATAGTAGCCTAATTGACCTTTTGACCTCGCATCTATTGCCGTCTAAGGCCCCGGGGGTCAGCCCTATCATTTGTACAATTTCAAATCCCAACCCTATAAGGATGCTACCATTGCACTATAAGTGCTCTTCCATTCTTAGTTGCAGAGAAGAAGTCGTTTATATGGAAATAGCTAAATTGACCCCTTTTGACCCCACCCTTCAGGCCCCCGGGGGGTCAGCCCCATCATTTGCAAAATTTTGAATCCAAACCCTATAAGGATGTAACCATTGCATTATGAGCGTAATCCCATGTTAAGTTGCAGAGAAAAAGTCATATATATATGGAAATTGACCACTTTTGACCCCGCCCCTCAGGCCCCCGGGGGGTCAGCCCTATCATTTGCACAATTTTGAATCCCCACACTATAAGGATACTACCATTGTATTATGGGTGCTATACCGTGCTTAGTTTCAGAGAAGAAGTCGTTTAAATGGAAATAGCCAAATTGGCCACTTTCGACCCCGCCCCTCAAGGCCCCCTGGGGGTAAGCCCCATCATTTTGCACATTTTGAATCCCACCTATAAAGATGCACCATTGGCATTATGGGGCGTATATCCATGTCTTAGTTTCAGAGAAGAATGTCGTTATATATGGAATAGCCTGATAATTGGCCCTTTTTGTTGATCCCGCGCCCCTCAGGCCCACCGGGGTACAGCCCCATCATTTGTACAAATTTTGAATCCCCACCTATAAAGATAACTACCATTGCATTATGAGTGCTATCCATGCTGGTTTCAGGAGAAGAAGTTGTTTATATGGAAATAGCCAAAATTGACCCCTTTTGACCCCGCCCCTTAGGCCCCGGGGGTGGTCAGCCACATCATTTGTACAATTTTTAATCCCCACCCTATAACGATACTACCATTGCATTATGAGTGCTATCTCATGCTTAGTTTCAGAGAAGAAGTCGTTTATATGGAAATAGCCAAATTGACCCCATTTGACCCCGCCCCTCAGGCCCCCGGGGGGTCAGCCCCATCATTTGTACAATTTTGAATCCCCACCCTATAAGGATGCTACCATTGCATTATGGATGCTATGTCCATGGCTTGGTTTCAGAGAAGAAGTCGTTAATATGGGAAATAGCCAAATTGACCCTTTTGGCCCCGCCCCTCAGGCCCCCGGGGGTCAGCCCCATCATTTGTACAATTTGAATCCCCACCCTATAAGGATGCTACCATTGCATTATGGATGCTATCCCATGTGCTTGGTTTTCATGAGAAGATGTCGTTTATATGGGAAATAGACCAAATTGACCCCTTGTGGCCCCGCCCCTCAGGACCTTGTGGGTGTCCCAGCCCTCCTTCAATTGGTACAAATTTCAGTTAGAAGCCCATATGGATGCTACCAGTCAATTTTTGGTTGAAAATCCGACCAGCGGTTATTGAGAAGACGACGATTATTGGACGTACGGGACGGACGGACGGACGACGGGACGACGGGAAGACGGACCGATCGGTGACGACTCACGGGACTCCTGGACGCCACGAGCATTATGGGGTTACCGCAGTTATAAGCGCACCATTGGTCTTTCTCGAGACCAGGGTTGAAAGGGCTATTAAAAGTAAAAAATCATACAGAGAATCCCCTTTCTCAGGATAGTCTCCGTCAGTTAGTTTAGAACAACATCGCCTGTAAATTGAATAAAACAAAGACTATAATGAGTTATATCACACGTTGTGCTGTTGGTTTGTTTGATACAGTATACTGATTTCGGTGTGCTCCGTGTATGAATTATTAATTGTAAATATTCACGTTCAAATTGATCTATGTAAACACATTTTAAAATTATCCAGAAACTTGGCATGAAGTTATTTCAAAACATCGCATCCCAACGTGATAGACATTTCCTGTATATTTGTAACATATTTCACAATTTGATGTTGTGACGCCTTTATCTAATATGCTTTTTGATGCCAGAAGGGATTGTTTGCTGTCTCAAATCGATCACGAATGATCCTGCATTAAGAGCTGTCGCAATGGCGAGACTAACGAACAAATTGACATTCATCGTCAACCCCCATCTCTCTTTTCGTGGGTATCAACATTTGGTAATCGGAAGGGGCTTCACCAAATCCCGGTGGGTATGAACGAACCATTACGAATCCTTTCTGAGGCTAATCTAAGGTCCACATACTAAGATATTTGTCAGCCTGTTGTTTGGAGGGATTTTATCGTGTAATATTTGAAAAGGTTTGGCCGACAACCAACGCTTTGTGCGATCGCATACTGTACGGCAGCTGTCATATTCGCCAATTGTGACAGTAGTAGTAGACACGGAAACCAGCGTCATTTAAAGACTAATTCTTGAGTTATGGTCGGACTATATTATTGTATTATTATAAAGAATTCGAAGGTGCGCGCGGACGGTGACATCTGGATTGGTGTTCACCGTGTGTGACAGATGTTTAGTTTATCGGAGCATCGTAATAGTGGACGCTGTCTAAATTATTCAGAGCGACAGTAACGAAACTACTAAATTATCTGCCAAGGTCTATGAACGTTGTCAATTATGGAGATTCATACACCTATTATCTGTATATATAATCTATAAGGTGTTTGTTTTTTAAATGTTGGATTGTATGTTCTGTTTATTTTTCATCGTGTAAACGATTGTATTTGCTTAAAGACAGTCTCGATATTTGAAGCTCTGCACAGGAAACGATATTGAGATTTAAGCTCCGCCTCAAAATAATATAGTCGGCCTATAAGAGCGGCCGAATGTTATAGGGTATAGAATATATTCCTGGTTTTGAATACAGCCGCCTTCTCATCGCATCCGTTGCGCGAGTACGCCATCGGTCATTTTGTGTCCTGGCATTCACGAATTCGTTCCACGATGGTCTTATAGTCGCACACGTCCTGCATGTGGTGAACCAGGTAAACTAGCGTAAGCGCACATGTGTTTGACTTACTGTGTGTTACGTTGTATGGGTGAGTTCTGGCTAATATGAGCGCATAATACGTGCAGGTTTAATGGTCCACAAAGCGAGATATTTGTATCATATAAATTCACCAATAATGGCCGATTTCCAAATCATATGTGTGAATGTGTGTTTCTAATATTGTAAAGTGCAAGCATTATTGCATTTCGTAGTTCGCAGTCTGCAGGGGTCGACAGCTATGTTTTGTTTATGAAAAAAATTGTGTGAAATTGTTTTTTCTACACATCTATCTGTGTTTACTTTGGCGAGATTGTGTCGCGACGATGTGCGGAAGTGTACGGAATGATTTCGGCATCTGTTCGTGGTTATTTTTTGAACGTGAACATCAGATAAAAAGATGTTTTGTTTGTAATTCTATGAATTTAAAATAAATTTCCAGAGCTAAGCTAAACGCGTTATATAAATGGTTGGTAAAAGTTAGAAAGTTTATAAGAACCTCGGAGCGACGGGGGAATATGTTGCTGATAACAATTTAAACGAGTTATCACAAATGACAAGAAAAAGAGCGACAAGTGAGTAGAACCATACTACTATAAATAAAGCAGTCAGATAGAAACTGAATTGTATATAAACACTCTTAAATTGGTCCGCGAAATTTCAAGGTCAATACAGAATTTTATGTCGTCATAGTTCTACAAGTCAATTTGATTCGTATAGATCAAGAAACAGTAATGAGACATCCATGTATTTAACTAAATTGTGAAAGGAACAGTTGGTAAAAATTATAATAAAGTCGCTCAAGTAGTTGTATCAATAGGTCTAAAACAGTTTTAAAATCCATATAAGACTACAGATTTAAATGAAAAAGGAACTCTGTTATAGTTCAATTAATGCAGTCTTATGCAGTCTAGAAATAATCTGTTCATCGAAAAACTAAGTCTAAATTATATCGCTCTCATAACTCTTTAATTAGTAAAAGGGCTGTGCCAGGTTTCATAACAGCAGTCTGATGCTTGGCTAATCCCTTGCGCGAACTGTGGGACTTTATAATATCCCCGTCTTGCCCTAACGGGACTCGTTGTCTGGGAAATACAGAAAATTGTTTTGTATTTAATCATCTGTTATTGCATTTATAATCGTATTGAGATAATTATTTTCGCATTTTTTTATCTCATAAACCCGTTTTGCACATCGCTCTTTCTGCAGTAGAGAAATCTATCAATACCCCACCAATAAAATCCCATGTACACCAAACCGGATTTTATTGTTGTTTATTTTAATTAGTTGTAAAATTCGAGCAGAATACTATTGTCTGTAGAAACACTAATTTCAATTGACCTTTTTGGATATTTGATAATTTGCTTAGATATTGTGCAGATATTGCGTTGATGCTATTGTGATAATGTCAAGATTGAATATCACATTTGGCCCTGCAGGTTAGGGGTCGCGTTAGAGATTGTACCTGCTGCCCCTATTGCCCAATGATCGTGTAAAGAAGGCTGACTAAATTTAGGTGATTTCAAACTATTCACAATTCGCTTTGTCCGCTCTTAATCTTACTCTTTTATGGTTACCTTATATTGCCAACCCTGTGAGGGCAGTCACAGCTCGTCCTGTCCATTTAGGCCTGGAGTTTGGCAGGACGATCTTTCGGTCCCCTGGGAGGAAGTGAGCTCAGGGTTATGTCCCCTGGCCGATGACACAACTCGTAAGAAGTCTTTATAAAAGAAGTGGTATTCATGCGCTGCATGGCAAGGCGCTCTCAGCATCATTCAGGGTAGTAGAACGACTGTTGTCGGCTCCGTTGTCAGTATAGAATGTTATCGAGGTTGGAGTTGTTGTTGCTATGGTTTGCCTTCGGTACGTCATGCATTACTCAGTGAAATTAGGCCCCAAAGTGTATTATAAACAAATAAAAATAGCAACAGATACACCTATACACAGATGACACTAACATGCAAGTATATCGCGCAGTATCCCAAAACATGGCACCGTCGCGCCAGAAAACATACACTTCAACCACACATCGTACATGGGAGGCCGTCCTAACATGAACATAGCTAGTAAAGTAGGAGGTTTATAAAAATCAAACAAACAAACAATCTCAAATAACAGTTTATTGTGGAACTTGGTTGCCCTTGTTAATTGTAGCTATTATCTCATCTGAGATGTCAAGCACAGGACACACTAAAAAAAAAATAAAAAAGCACACATCCAACACTCGGTTCAAATGTTTACTGAAAGATCACGGTGCGAACCAGTCGTACCCTTCTTCCCAATTTGGCCTGAGTCCGCATAAGAGAGGAGAGGAAGAACTACGCCACCATTATTAGCCTTAGGTTTTTTGGTGTATTCGGCCAGGGATAACAGAGAACCCTAGTATCCATACCATCACCGGGCGCTAGAACGAGCTGATACTGCAGGGGCAAAAGTGAGGCGGTGGTCCAAGGGAGGTGCGTATAAGTTTGGTTTATATAGACACGTAGTTAGGGAAGAGTACAGAATAAGATTACTCTAAGATTTTGTGCGAGCGCCATTGTTTCGATTGGGGCTCTGTGGTTACTATTTCGTATATGACGCGACCTTCACAGTGCAGGGTAGCGGTACTCTGGCAGATTTAAAGTACGTCCGACGCCCCCCCCCCCCCCACCCGCTCCCCCCGCACCTCCTCCTTTTTCGATTAGAGTTTTCGAGTTGTGATTGTAACTTCTACGGCTTCAATTGTATTGGATGGCTGTGGTGTGGGCATTTACAGTACTGGGCGTCCTTCATGTGTAAGTTATACGTTTGCTGGTTGGAAATGTTATCTTATGTTTCACACAAACTTTACAGATAAGCGCTATTGTGGTTTTCATGCGGTATTTTGAAACAGAATGATGGTTCTGACCCCGAAGGGCCGGGGTCCAAAAGGGGGTCAAACTGGCTATTCCCATATAAACGAACTTCTTCACTTAAAACTAAGCATGTTGATAGCACCCATAATGCAATGGTAGCATCCTTAGTAGGTGGGGAAGTTCACATTTGTACAAATGTTGGGGCTGATCCCCGGAGGACCTAAAGAAGAGCGGGGGTCAAAAGGGATCATTTTGGCTGTTACCATAAAAAATCGACTTCTTCTCTGCAACTGATGCATGGGACAACACTCTTCAGCTTAGTAGGGTGGTGATTCAAATTGGTACAAATGATGGGGCTGACCGCCCAGGGTCTTCGGCGCGGGGCCCAAAAGGGTCAATAGGGCTACTTTTTTCTTATAAATTAATTCCTCTCTGAAAGTATGTATTGGATAGCATATTCATTTGGTAAGGTCAATTCACGGTTATTATTGCCCTTGGTAAAATATAGGTGGCGTTGCTTAAGCCCATACTTCCGGCTAGTACAACAGCCGGAAATGCTATGGCGGATCTCAAAGAAAATGTCGACCCGAAGGTCATCGATAAGATGACTGTTCATCAGTTGAAAAACTTTTTACGAAGTTATGGACAACCGGTAGGTGGTCGCTCAGAACAACTAAAAGAGCGAGCGAAGGGTGTGTTGAGACTAGGATTACCGAGTAAACAGAGCGTCAGAGAAGGTGATGAAGAGGACTATAGTCAGCGATCGGCGCGACAATTTGTTTCTCCCCTGGGCGAAATATATTAACACATCCATTATCTTTGAGTAACTGGTCGGATGATGTGACACTACTACCCGATGTTTCTCAGAAAGATCTGTTGAACTACCTCGTCCTGAATAGATCTAGGACTTTTGATAACTTGCCTTTAGGAGCAGTGCAACAACTGAAAGCAAAAGTTTTTTATGATGACTGCCATATTCATTCTATCAAATATCATTTCATCATCAACGAACAATATGCAGCCATTGTTATGTTGCGTGTAAAGTTGTGCCGTCCCATGCCAACTGCAGATGTAAACAAACGACCAGACTATGATGTATGGATATCGCTCTCCAAGATGACAGGTCAAATTCATGCTGCTGACTGTTCTTGTCCTGCTGGGTAAGCTTAATTATGTTAATAAATCAAATGTTCTTGTTAGATTGAATACTCTCCAAAAACCAACATATTTTATTTTGTTGGTGATAAAAATATTAGTTATGTATTTATCGAGGGATATGTGAAAAACTAAACTTGAATGGAACATATATAATATACTTCATATACATTTAATTATACAATTAAACAGTCAAAGATAAATCACAATTTCTCAGAAACCTGAAGAGTCAAAACATATGAAAAATAGACACGCTTCACTCCAGAGTTTTTGGAATTGGAGTCATAAACATACTCAATGGTTTACGTTACTGGATGCCCTGATATTACTAATTATAATCTGATCAATAATTGTGTAATTATGTAAATTAACACCGTTGTAAGCTCTAATGGCTTCTGGAGGCGTATCCTTTTATACAATCGTTGTCCAATCAAGTAACATTAAAAACATGTAGGAGTAAATTTAGAGGGCTCATTGTGCCAGTGCTTGTTCAGGCGTGACTTAAATGAGTTCAGAGTCATTGCAGATACCACATTTTCAGATAGACTGTTCCATGTATCCACAGTTCTACTGTTGAATTTGTTCTTTGTGACATTCAATAAGGAGAAGAATTTAGGAGAATACAGAGAAGATCTATATAGGCTTAGCCTGTTATCTGATCCATTCATATTTAATTTCATGTAATAAAGTTTGTTGAAATGAAAAATCTGATCAATTCATGATGAGATTAAACAATAGTAAAAAAAATAATTACGGCCTTCTCTTTAAATCAAAAATGTTGTTTTCTTTTTTACTCTAGAAATGGTGAATCCTGTAACCACATTGCTGGACTGCTGTATGCATTAGTGGACATCACCGACAAGAAGGCTTCAGGAGACTTGGCAGCAACATCAAAGCCATGCAAATGGAATCAACCCAGAAAAAGAAAACTGTCTCCACAAAAGGCTGAGCAATTCAAAAACACACTAGATGATTCCAGCTACGTTGATTACAGGCCTGCTGGTAAGCAGTCATCTATTGATCGGCAGGAATTCTGCAAGAAATTGAGTGTGATAAGTCCTAATTCTGGATATTTAAAACTATTTCCAAAACCTGAAATACCAGCAGATATTTTTAAAGCAGTGTTGTCTACCTCAACCAGATTTTTGTTTTTGTGATCATATTGATTTGGAATCAGACTCGTGCAAAATAGTGTTTGAAAGTTATGTTGCAAACTTAAAGTTTGATGCTAGTCAGATAGCACATTTGACAAAGGGACAATCCTCAAATCCTATTTGGAAAAAAGCTCGCTCTGGGAGGTTAACGGCATCTATGTTTGGAGCCATTGCAAGGAGAAACTCTGAAAAGAGACCCGTGAGCCTTATCAAGTCATGTTGTAAATACTATGGAGAGAGTTTCACTGATGCTCAAGAATGGGGGTGTACTCACCAGACAAAGGCCAAGAACTCCTATCTGAAGTTCCCAATCCTCAAATGGACACCGTGGAATCAGTATTGATGAAAGTGGACGTTGTGTTATGGAAGAATACCCATACATTGGTGCCAGTCCAGATGGATTTGTAACATATGAAACATGCACAGGCTAAGGACTGGTTGAAGTCAAATGTCCATTTAAGTACAGAGATATTACGCCGCAAGTTGCAGCAACACATAATGATTTTTGCTGTCATGTTTACGAGGCCAAAGGAACCATTCAGTTGAAGAGAAGCCATCCCTATTACTACCAGGTTCAGGGTCAAATGGCTGTCACAGATTGTATGTGGTGTGACTTTGTGGTTTGGACTCCTAAGGGTATTTCAGTGGAACGGATACAGTTTGACAATGATTTTTGGAATTTACAAATTCTGCCAAAGCTACAGAGCTTCTTCCGCACGTTCATTGTACCTGAAATGTATAGTCGGCGTATCTTTCGCAATATGTTATAAGTATTCTGGTACATGTTCAGTAAAATCTCATTATCGTGAGTAATCATCAGAAGCCATACTGATGGCTTGTTGTAAACATGTACAATATTCAGAGTATTCAATAATACTGTGGATGTTTGCAAGGAAGGTGGAACAGGTGATGTAAAACTATGTTGCTATAAGATAATGTGACAGAAACTTTAAATATTCACATACTCGGTAATTATTACAGATCTATTCCTTGCAGTTATCAGCATAAATAAATAGTAACATGAATTAAACTTGGATGATCCTGAACAAACAATGTGTGGATATTATTGCATTGAAAATGTCTTAAATCAATGATACTTCTATTATATATTTATTTCAGATATGTTTATTAAAATTATAACTGCAAATGCTGATGAAATTGATAAAAACACGTAGTCACTAAGTCATGTACAACATGTATAATATATAGCTATTTTGACTGAAGTCTGACTGAAAGCGTTCAAATTCAAGCACAATGGCTTTAAAGAGCTTAATCATGCAAGTAAATGTTTGTCCATTCATATAAGACCTCTTGAAATTCTCCAAATTTTGTGTTTTACACCCAAAATGATTGTCCATATCTATAACAACATATTACGTAATTCAAAGCCCCTATATCAAGACATAAGTTAATGTCAGTTGTAGAGGAAATGTAATTATGTATATTAATATTGGCCCCTTGTCTTGAGATTATCAAAATTCTAATCTTTTATTTTTATCCCATTTGTCATGATCAATACACCAAAAACAAGACTTATAATCTAAAATCTATATATAGATATGTATATTCTATAACCCCCACCCAAGACATAAGTGTATATGTATATATCATTCATCACACGTTCATTGCCCGGTACTGGTGCGAGTGTTAGAGGAAACTCGGATAACATTTGAAATATATTATCAAAGAATCATCTATATAAATTCATTATATATACATGTATGTACATTTGTTCACTAGCTAGTAATCTGTTAGATTAATAATTTTTATTTCATACATCTATATGATGGGTTTAAAATTATTTAAGGTTGTCTTTTAGACAAAGTTGTTGAGTTTTGACAATGAAAATTTAATGAAATTAAATGTCAGAATTACACTTGAAGTAAATATGAGTTCTAGTTTTTGTTTCGCACTCAGTCAATGTTAACTGACTTGTCTGAATATCATTGCATATCAGCAATTTTGCTGAAACCTTGAACAAGTGGAGGGTAGAATGTTGTAACAGCAGTACAAATCCTAAATACACTTGAAGCAGTGTCTGCTGAACTAAGCGGCATAACTCCATTTAGAATGCGAAACAGTTTTATTCTGCTCATCTGCCTTTCGACATGAATTCGTAAGTTTGCAATACGTCTGGAAAACTTCCCGTCTGGAAAATTTCCTTTTCTTAGATAAAAATGGAGGAATTATAAGATGAATCTTTCTTGGTGTTGTTAAGTCCGAGATCAGGAACCCCTTGTCCACCATAATGGCATCATCTTCTTCACACAAATCTACAATTTTTGAGAGTTCTGTTATTTTCTTGTCCGACACACTGCCAGCATAACATGGCGACACAAAACTTGCAACTCCAGCAGGGGTTATACCAACTAAGACTTTCCATGTCATGTGAGATTTGTAGTTAGAGTACAACAAAGATTTAGCTTTTGTTGTCTTAGGTGTTTCAGTGCGTATTTCAGTACAGTCTGAAATTACTCTTGTTTTAGGATATCGTCTTTTGAACTGTGCAGGCATGTTATCAACAACAGCATCCTTACTAGGCCAGAAAAGCAAAACTGGAACTAGTTCCTGATCCAAAAACTGTACCCAAGTTCTCCAAATGTTACAACAGGTTGTGACACTAATGTTAAATCTTCTCGCCAGATCCCCCTCTAACAAACCAAGGCGTAACCGTATAAAAACCAGCAAGAACTCGTCGATCAGTCGGAGTTTCCTCCCTGGACCAGGTTTTTTAGAGTTTTTTCTTTGGTACTGCTTTTCTCCCGAAGAATTCTGTCCTCTCCAATATGACATGTTTTCTGCCAAGCTCTTTATAGTGTCAAACGCCAACATAAATGTTAAGAAAGATGGAAATCCTGTGTAAAACATAACCTCTTCGTCATTGTCCTTGATGTCTTCTATGGCAATATTCGGTAATTTACACTGGACACCAGCATCACAAGTATTCTTCACTGATGGATCTGATTTTAAAGTGTACCTTGAAACATTCCTCTGTTGTGAGAATGACAACATCATCAGTTTTGTACTTCTTTGTTAATAGATGTTGAGATATGTTCCTCTGAAATTGAGCCACCATAGTCATGCATTAAAACAGATGTATATGTTTCAGAAAATGATGCATTGAGACACAAAGAATTCTCGCATTCTCTTTCAGATTCAAGAAAGTCACTCTCATTTTCTGTAGTGCCGACAACATCCACATGATCCGTCAGGAACTCTTCTACTTGAGGGGTACAAATTGCATTGTCTTCTACCTGAATAAACAAAACCAGAAAAAAAATATTGAATTTATATAAATATATATAAAAAAAAATTGCAATAACACAGTTTATGTGTTGAACACTACCCCACACTCTTCCCCGTGTTGAATAGAGTACAAATATCAATTTTATCATTAACTAGGTGTTAAAGAGATTTTGTCCAGTTTTTGTGAAAGTGAACCTCCCCCCCCCCCCCCCCCCCACACCACCCTTAACTACTGGAACAAAAAAAACTTGTTTACAGTGACACTTTAAATAGTGCTTGAATTTTTCCTCTCAGTGAATAGGCTGTATTTATTATTTAGCATTAAGTACAAAGGTGAAGGAATCAAAACATGACAATTTTTTATGTAAGTGATATCACTATTTCATAATTTGTTATTCCTACTGCAACACGAAAGCAAGGGACTTCGTTTAATCAATCTGCCATTACACGTAAAAGTAGCTAGGAAAACGTGTGACCCAGTGACTGCCCCGGGCGATCGTTTTAACACCTAAAATGTATCATAGGTATTGCAATGTTTACATGTGTACTGTTTATAAACACAGTATATATATATGCATGACAGACAGCCGTGCATCACAGCCAGCATTGGGGTAGACCTAATCATCGACAGTTTAAAACAAAAATACAACACGTAAAAGATAACAGACGATGGAAACACATGTGTCACGTACGCGTTGTGTGGCCAGTCAGTAGGCCTACCGGTGTGTACCATATGAACCAAAACGTGCCGACACATCATGTCAAGTTAAATTGCTTACCCGATTTGTTTTGAAGACTTTCTGGGAAAATATATTTGGAAGTTGACTGGATTCTGATGGACCAGATTTCCCTTCGAAATGCTCACTACAAAGGCGCGTTGCTGGTTTAAGGTTAAAATTCTTTCTAAAGCATTTTACACGCTGCTCCCAAATCTTTGATATCGTGCTATTAGCTGGGAATCTGTGAAGGGATACTGTTCTGCCATCTTTCACTTTGCCACTAAAATTTGAACAAGAAGCGGCACAGCAGTACACTTTCCCCATGATTGGAGATAAACACCAGTGTAGTGTTGACAGTCGTCAACGGGGAGCCGTCACTGTTTACATTAGCTCCGGCTGGTTGACTAGCCGGATGTAGATAAGTGTATCTGTCATGCGCATTGCGCTTCAAAGGGAGGTAAATATGTTGTAACTATGAAAAGGTCTATAGCATCATTATATGGTTGGGATTCAAAATTAAACAAACCATGGTATCAATTTTGCTAATTTTTCTAAATAGGGATTTCCATTCAGCCTATTGTTTTTTTTCTGTTTTTTCCATTCAGGATGGACGATAACGTTCAAGGTCAAGGTCACAGATGTAAAAAAAAACCTACTTTTTTCGAATGAACTTTAAACGCTCATAATTTCATAACTGTATGCTACACAACATGTACGTTTCGTTCTTCAGGTAGATCGCGACAATTCCTCTTTTTTTTACTTACTACATGTTATCAGAAATTATTTCGTGCGTTTGATGTTTTTTATCATGTATTTGTACGAATGTGATGAGATTACATTATGTTGCCAAAGGGAGATAATCGTCACTCTAATTGTACGAGTTATTCCCCATTCATAAGAAAGGAGAATGCACGTGGAGTTGAAACCAAACATTTGATTTTTTGTTCTGAAGAATCAAGACATGTAGAGTGAGTTCCCCAACAGCTCGTTTTTATACTTGACATATATAACCTATAATGATATAAAAGTAACCGAAGAAAAATCAACTGTCCATTGACCTAGTTTATGATCTAACATCTACCTTGACATCGCTCCCTTTTGGCCTTTAGTTAACTGCCCGCCACTATGAGGAATGCTATATAAGTAGTAGTTTCTGCACCTGCTGCTGCGCTCGGCATTACGCAAATGAGACTGCGTTTCTGTATGTATGCTATGATTCGGTAAAACTGAAAGAAAAAATATTTTTGAAAACAAATCAATACAACTTCATCAAGGAACCAAAGTTGCTCAGAAAAGAATCCTCGAAGCCATTCACCGCATTTAATACATACACATGATCAGTTTTGGTAGCACATTTCACACATGGGAGTCCGTCCTTAAATGACCCTGGCTGTTAATAGGACGTGTAATGGTTTGTTTGTTTGTTTGATTAATTAACGTCCTATTAACAGCTATGGTCATGTAAGGACGGCCTCCCATGAATGCGGTTTGTTGCGTGTATGTTGTGCGAGGTGCATGTTTTGGGAGACTGCGGTATATTCGTGTTGTGTCTTCTTGTATAGTGGAACTGTTGCCCTTTTTATAGTGCTACATCACTGAAGCATGCCGCCGAAGACACCAGGCAACACACCCCACCCGGTCGTGTAATGGAACAATGTAGTCAAATGTGGCAGTGATTGTGAATGAGAGTTGAAATCCAAACACATGAAGTTCAGCAACACGGAATTTTAGTATCGCTTATTACTTAATGCTGATCAAATATTTTATGTGTCTGATTTGAAAAGAAAAAATCACAAGCAAAAGGGTTTTAAAGCTTCTCGGTATATGAACTAAAAAACAAACCGTCTATAAAATATCGAATCTATAATGTAGCATTGTCATTTTATTTTATTTTTTGCTTGTCTCCATAAAATGGTTTTTTAGCTCGCCTATTCGAAGAATAGGGGGAGCTAATGTCACCCCGGCGTCGGCGTCAGCTGTTGGCGTCCCATTTCACGTTAAAGTTTTTGAGCAAGTTTCAGTTTCGTCAATTGTTTAAGCTTAAGTCATCATAAATGTTTATGATTTTATTTTCCTAATGTGTATGGATGCTGAACGTGATAATACAACCAATTTGGGGCCCTTTAGGTTTTTTTGAGTCTGTTAATTTGTCATATTTCCATGTTAAAGTTTTTGAGCAAGTTTCTATTTTGTCTATTGTTTTAAGCTTAAGTCATCATAAATGTTTATGATTTTATTTTCCTAATGTGTATGGATGCTGAACGTGATAATACAACCAATTTGGGGCCCTTTAGGGGTTTTTGAGTCTGTTTATTTGTCATATTTCCATATTTAAATAGTAAATACTTGAACATCAACTTCTTCTGAATAGGCGAGCTTTACTGTTCTCCAACAGCTCTTGTTAAATGTCTGATACTTATACGACAAAACAACACGTATTTGTTTATATTCATACTGTCATAACAAGCAACGTTTAAGTTTGTGATTATTTTTGTTCATGTAACTGAATCCTCTACGATTCAAAGGTAAACTTGTCTATATAAAATATCAAAATTTGTCGTTGGTGAATGATACAGAACGGTATGCAACTCATAAGGGATTTCAACTAGTGTTCATCATATGTGAAAATGGCTAATCTTTTATTCAGATTTAGTAGTTGTGTAAATTTTGATTTTGTACTAAAACTCAATTGTAATGTTATTCATTGGCATAAAATATGGACAGAATTCCAACCGTAAAAATACAGTATTATTATGATATACACGATCGGATCACGGGGGTATTATGGAAAAAGCATAATGGTACATCATATCTATCACTAGCAACGTGTCGTATGACATGGAAAGGTACGTGTAAAAATCCCGTACAGTTTCAGATCGATAAAGGTAGATCCTAATTATTCCAACACGTATCACTACAGAAACGTCAATCATGATCAGATTATTCTGTTGTGAACGTTGCATTGAACACACATGACCTTTCTAGCTAAACATAACATCCTCATAATGAAGAAATATGTTCCATGTAGTTACAATGGATGTGACTTATAGATTACATTGTAAGGATATATGGTGTACGATTGATTGATCCCTAAGAATAAATTTTAAGTATAAATTGATAGTATGATTCATCAGCATAGTACCATTCAGTATGTCACTGACCACGTTATTTTATAGATTAACTCTTGTATTTTATTGGATATTTGGTGGATTTAGAGATGAAGAACGATTCCTTGTCGTGGCAAAAATATTATTTAATATATATAATTTTGGTAGGATTTTGATGTTTTTTCCGTATTATTATTTTAATGAAGTAAATCACCCGATATATCGATTGAGCATACCACTAATAGATACAATCATGGTTAAATCATGCTACTTAATAAGAAACCTTAATATCAAAGGAAAACCTGAAAATATATGCTATACATGCTAAATATCCGTAATGTATCGGTTAATGTACAAAACTATTCTACCAATTTCTCACAGCAAACCTTTCATGGTGTGATATTTTGATATAATGTTCTCGTGTTCAGATTAGTTATGCAAAGAACAGGTATTAATTTGCAATGTTACAGAGTGCTGTCAAGGAATTAAGCGTGTAAACTTGTTTGGTATGCACACGGTCTTCCCCGTTAAATTTACTGTAACGACTTCGTCATTGTAGATATATGAAAATGTTAAAGGTTTACCAAAACATTGTTAACGTAATTTATATTTTAATTTCCCTGTTCAATTTCGTATTGACTTCATGCTTACCGTTACAAATGGTCTTAAACGTTATACTCATGTGCAAGCCGTTACATTGAGGCTTCTATAGTCAAAAATTATTAAAATAATTAAAATACCTCAGAAAATGTAATGTTTCATTTGCATTCCTTAAGTATCTGTATAATAAAATATAGATTTCGAGGAGAAACATTTTTGAAAAGTTTCAGTGTCTAACAATAATCAATCGTCGTTACGTTGAAGCCATTAAATGTCAAATGTTTTATTTAAAATATTTTGTAATAGCTAAATAAAATGCAATGTTTCAATTGCATTTCGTATTGATATGTATTGTCGTACTAAATTCGAGGAATTATATCACGAAAATGTTAAGTCTTTAACTGAGAACAAAATTACTCTGGGTTCTTTCTCATAATCCATATTCTATAGAAGTGGTAGTTTCTGCTCCTGTTTAGCACTCAGCATACTGAGAGTGTGACGACTGGTTTGCCCGTTCATAATGTATGAGATGTGTTTAAAAAATAAAGTCACCGAGAGGTATTCTTCATTGTAATAAAGCATACCTAATATGATCAAAAATCAGAAGAAAAAATCAATTTGGCTCAATGATTACTAGAGCCAATTAGTACGTTAACTTTATATATATATATATAAATATATGATTTTAACATCACACTGGTTTGACATAAAAGCCGATTACAACGTTTGTTGCAGAAGATTTATGGAGTCGCTCGCTGTAAGCGTGAACGTGGACTTACAAAGTATTAGAGATAGCGCATTGCTGGTAATCGTATTTCAAATATCTTTCTATTGTGTCTAAGAGTGCTCCCAAGTAGTGTCAGAGACAACGAATGATATTAACTACCGTAAGGATGGAACAATGGGTCTCCATACCAAATTCGGTGATGTTACAACTGAAATTTAAGTGATAGTGTTATCAGATCCTCTTTACACATTCAGGATCAAAAAGGTGCTAAAAAGGCGATTTACAATTTTCTTCTCACGGTTTTCTAACACTGTCCATAGCCAGGTCCATGTGATACTCAAGTATGGTACGTATTTGGAGCAATATATCAAATGGGAATCAACCCTCGGGAGCACTTGGTATACAGACTTCTGGATATAGGACAATAGGAATCATCATATCCATCGTTAGTAAGTATATATTCAATAAACGATTTATTCACATATTACACTATATCTACGGGTTTACAAAAGGCTTTCATTTGGTTAACTGAGAAAGGTCTCATGACCTATGCTAACTGTCGTTTATCCATAAACATTTTACACATACTCGACTTCTCAGAAATTTTGTTTATTGTATAGGAGCGAGCGAAAAGGTTTTTGGAGTAGGACCAAACATCATATATATTGTGTCAAAATCTTGACGAATTTAATGATAACCGACTTTTCCAAAACCACTGAACTTCGAATGGCCAATGGCAAACCATAATGAATAATTTGATAGGAGGGAGCGTAAAGGGCTATAGTGCATGAACAAACATCACATTCATATTGTCAATGTCTTGAACAAAATTTGTTTGTTTGTCTGTTTGATTAATTAACGTCCTATTAACAGCTATAGTCATATATGTCGTGAATGCGGTGTGTTGCGTGTATGTAGTGCGAGATGCGTGTTTTGGGAGACTGCGGTATGTTCACGTTGTGTCTTCTTGTATAGTGGAATATTGCCCTTTTTATAGTGCTATATCACTTAAGCATGCCGCCGAGGACACCAAGCAACACACCCCACCCGGTCACATTATACTGACAACGGGCAAACCAGTCGACCCACTCCCCGTTTGCTGAGCGCTACGCAGGAGCAGAATCTACCACTTCTATAGACTTTGGTGTGTCTCGGCCAGGGAACAGAACCCAGAGCCTCTCTCACAGGGGCGAACGCTCAACGCAAGGCCAAAAGTGAGGCTGTGCCAAGGAAGGCATCAGGAAAGATAAAGTCAGTTAGGAAGAAGAGAAAAGATAAGATCCTAAATTTAGTCGCCTTTTACGATCATGCAATAGGGGCAGCAGGTAAAATTCTAACGCCCTACCTGCAGGGCCAAGAATGCTTTGCTTGGTGTCTTCGGCGGCATGCTTCAATACAATAACACCATAAAAAGGACAGGAATTCCACTATACAAGAAGACAGAACACGAATATACTGCGGTCTCACCAGCACATCATACACGCAATACTGTGCATACCTGGGAGGCCGTCCTTACATGACCCTGTTTGTTGATAGGACGTTATTCAATCAAAGAAACAAACCTTAATATGTGTAATGTTATGGAGCTATGAAGTAAAAACCAGAGTTTACTCTTATTTTACACCAAATTGAGAATTTTACAGCTGTATAACAAAATTATATGTATTCATGTTAGTCCTTAAAGATGTTCTTCTGGCGACAGAGAATAAATAATATATATCATTTGGATAATAATTGATGTTTAATCGGGTATATATATATATATGTCTTATTAACAAAAAAGTACATAAAAATAATCTGCTTTTCTTGTGTTTTCTGTGTAAACAGTACCTCAATCTAGACAGGGGAGTATCATGGATTTTTTTTCTGGATGCAGTTTAAATAAAAGACTTAAATTCAAGATGACTGCCTCTTAGCCATAGGGACCAAAATGCAAAGTTAGGGTCTACATAAGAAGTTGATATCCCTAGAAGACAAAAGATTTCTCAGTATGGTGGTAACAACAATGTTGAAGGAAGGACGGAGAGAACATATGAATGACGACTTGAATTCATCCGTTCCTCCTTCACCGTCCGTGAAAGATTCTTGTTATCGCTATATAATTTTTGTTTGTTTGTTTGATTAATTAACGTCCTATTAACAGCCATGGTCATGTAAGGACGGCCTCCCATGTATGCGTGTATTGCGTGCATGTTGTGCAAGGTGCGTGTTTTGGGAGACTGCGGTATGTTCGTGTTGTGTCTTCTTGTATAGTGGAACTTTTGCCCTTTTTATAGTGCTATATCACTGAAGCATGCCGCCGAAGACACCAAGCAACACACCCCACCCGGTCACATTATACTGACAACGGGCGAACCAGTCGTCCCACTCCTTGTATGCTGAGCGCCAGGAGCAGAAACTACCACTTTTATAGACTTTGGTGTGTCTCGGCCAGGGGACAGAACTCAGAGCCTTCCTCACATGGGCGAACGCTCAACTCAAGGCCAAAAGTGAGGTGGTGCCAAGGGAGGCATTAGGAAAAATAAAGTCAGTTAGGAAGAAGAGAAAAGATAAGATCCTAAATTTAGTCGCCTTTTACGATCATGCAATAGGGGCAGCATGTACAATTCTACCGCCCTATCTGCAGGGCATAAAAGATCTATGTCTCAAATATTATTCTGTCTATCTCTCTCAAACTTCATGTGTATATTTCTTTTGAAAGCTTATTATACTGTTTCTGAGAAAGAACGAGTATTCTGTCTTAAATTTTAAATGTAGACTTCCCTTGAGCTTTGAAGGTATCAGACAACAGGCCGATAGATTGTTTGGTCCGTTAAAGTTCGTTACCCATAATACTCAGAAAGTAATGGAACCTGTTTCAAAATTCATATGGAAAGGAAGTGACGTTTGAAACAAGTGACCGGGTGGGATGTGTTGCTTGGTGTTTTCGGTAGCATTCTTCCTTCTTATAGTACTGTGAAAAGGTCAAGAGTTCCACTTTACAAGAAGACATAACATGAATATACCACAGTCTCCCAAAACACGCACTTCATACACACTACACACCGCATACATCGGAGGCCTGGCTATTAGTAGGACCTTAATTAATCATTCTTTGGTGAACGCTAAGATCCCTCTGGGATCTCTTGTTTGTCTGGCGAGCTTTCCATCCATTGATTTGTAGAACTCTGTACATCTGTAGAATATGATAATCACCAATTTCTGATCAAGTCCCCCAGAAACGCTTATTTTATTTCTATGGACATACTTGTTGGTCCATACTGATATAAACCGTAACTAATTCTCACGCCTCCGTAAAGTATGGGAATACATATTCATGGTATATATGGTCATTTTAGTTTTTTATTGAAGTAAGACATACACTGTAATAAAAGATAGTTATGACAACCGGCATTGGTTGTAAATATCCTTTTCGGATGCTTTAAAATAAAACGAGTTTTTATTTATACCATAACATTACTTTTCATGCATGTAATGGTTTTTAATTTTTGTATTTTAAAAAATATATTCCACCTCAGTACCCCACTTTCCTTAAGCGCTTTATCAACACCGTACGCTAATATACTCCAACGTGTTCTTAAAGGTAGGTTTCGCCCAACCAAATAAATATTTTTTTGTGAAATGCGATAAGCGGAAGAAAAGATGAAAAATACATATTAAAATATCTCAATTTTAATTTCTTTATGTGTTTGAGATTGAACAAATGTGTCTTGAATACAAAATTGAAGGAAATCCTTGATTTATTACGGTGTCCGTCAGACAAAATAATATGCAAATGAAGCTGCGATGGATTGTGTTGTCGAAGTTTGGCGCATTGCGCATTGTCACGCCACGCACTAAAAGTAAACAAAATTGGCTGAACGAAAGTGTGTGCGATGAAAAAAAATATATCTGAATCGACAACAAACGTGGGGGAAATTATAATGGATTAGGTAGCTCCCTAGGATATCTATAGGAATTAAATTCAGAGATGGCAATGTAGCAATAGAAGAAACAGAAGCCACATCTCAAGCGGAACTTGCCGGGATCTGTTGGGACTCGTGTAACGGCATTGCACGTGGTGAGTTTAAATTTCAACACATATGCCAGCGCACAAACAGCCGCAGACTAACTACGTGTATATTTGGTGTACAAAGTTAGCGAGCGTATGATATGATATGTATAAACAGTCCCTCGCACTTCGATTTGTTGTTGTTGTTTTTTTAACTAAACATGCCGTGGCAAGACTGTCACTTCTATCTGACATTTTGTTGCACGCTTCCGTTTGTTGCTGCGGCCTCGTTTTGAGAAAAAAAATAACGTCAAGTTCTATGGTAAAGCTTGACTTCGCTCTATTTTTAGAGGAGTATTTTCCTGGTCAAGCTAGGCAAACTGACCACCCATTTTGTTCGCTGTATGCATTGAAAATGCGATTCTGAAGATTATATCTATGTATAGGATAAATTTCAATTTCGTAGTCTTCATATTTCATTGGGCGAAACCTACCTTTAATATAAGACTATGTTAGTGTTGAATATATAAACTTATATAATGACAATATAGATATTGAAGTTTATGGCGATACCGATGGAACATTGCCAGTAACTTGACACCGTGTCCCCTGACGAAAGAGTTCAATGACAATTAGTGTTATTGTCTGGCTTTATTAAAGATAAGATGTACTTAGTATACTAAATTCGATCAAGTTAATTATATAATAAACTTAATAAAATAAACATTTTTGTTTGTTTCCCTTTTGTCTAATTTGCAATTCTTTGTAAAAAAAAACATTTTATGTTGACAGGTGTGCTAGGAATATCCGGAAATCTGCTCATTGTCCTCGTTTTTACCAAACGAAGATCCGTCAGACGTCCAATCAACTTCTTTGTTTTAAACCTAGCATTGAGTGATCTCTTCGTGGCTCTGATTGGCTATCCCATGACGGCAGTCTCGGCATTTTCAAACAGGTAAACACAGACAATCTTAACTCAGTCATTGTAAATATGGAAATTTTAAATACGCTGTCATTGTTGAAACAATTGTTAAGCACATTGGTTTATAAAATTGAAATATTAACACGAGCTAATTAATGCAATTATTTGAGTTTTTTTTGCAAAAAAAATATTGTATTTTAAAACAAATGCTATGAATTTATTCGATAATTCATCAAAACGCCACCGCTTACATCTATTTTCCCATCATTGTCCATGTATTTACATTCTACTACAGTGTATTTTAAATTGAAGGATCATGGGAAAATCGGACAAATCTTGTCATTTTAAAAGACATTATGATATACGTGAAAGATGTATTAAGATTTACTCTTTGTTATTCATATTTTTCAACGAAACGTTTCATTTTGAGTCACGTGATCGCCTACCCTGATGATGTTGATATCCTGATCGTGCGTACTTTCTTTTTCTAGGTGGATTTTTGAAAGTGCTGGTTGCAAGTTGTATGCGTTTATATGTTTCAACTCCGGCGTGAGTAGTATAATGACCCATGCCGCACTCGGCTTCTGTCGTTACGTCATCGTTTGCAAGTATGGATACCGTAAGTTTTTACGACCATGCAGGTACATTACATCTATTGCTCGATCCTCAAACCCGGCTAAATTTATCATTGCTCTTCTTCATAATTTTGGCTTCACTAATTACACACATGGGAGACTGTCTTTAAATGGCCCTGTCCTGCAGGTAGGACGTTAGAATTGTACCTGCTGTCCCTTATTGCATGATCGTAAAAGGCGACTAAATTTAGGATACTATCTTTTCTTCCTAAATGACTTTATCTTTCCTAATGCCTCCCTTGGCACCGCCTCGCTTTTGGCCTTGAGTTGAGCGTTCGCCCTTGTGAGGAAGGCTCGGGGTCTGTCCCCTGGCCGAGACACACCAAAGTCTTTAAAAGTGGTAGTTTCTGCTCCTGTTTAGCGCTCAGCACACAGGGAGTGGGACGACTGGTTCGCCCGTGGTCAGTATAATGTGACCGGGTGGGGTATGTTGCTTGGTGTCTTCGGCGGCATGCTTCATTGATATAGCACTATAAAAAGGGCAACAGTTCCACTATACACGAAGACACAACATGAATATATCGCAGTCTCCCAAAACACGCACCTCGCATAACATACACGCAACACACCGCATACATTGGAGGCCGTCCTTACATGACCATAGCTGTTAATATGACGTTAATTAATCAAACAAACAAACAAGCTATCTCACTTAAACTAATTTTTCTTCTGTGATCTTTTTGAAAAACATGCACTGTTATAATTCTTATTTTGTGTTTATGAATATTTAGATGAAAATCTATTTCAAGAATTCAATGTATAATTACCGATATCACTGGAAATGTTGCATGTACCTGAATTCCTTAATTGGTTTTTTACTTTGGCTTACGGCACATAAAACATTCCTTTGGAAACATGTTTCAGGTAAAAAGATAACGGAGACAATGGTTTTAAAGATCATTTTCTGTATCTGGTTTTTTGCTCTATTTTGGACTGTGTCCCCACTCCTTGGATGGTCGTCATATGTCGAGGAAATCATACCAGTGTCTTGTAGTTTGAATTGGTTTGGTCAAGAGGTCGGGGACCTTACATACACAGTATCCGTCATCGTGGCGATATACATGTTCCCTTTAAGTGTGATTACGTTCTCCTATGGGATGATTCTTAGGAAAAAACTATGCATATCTACCAGGAGGAATGAAACCCGTACACGCCAAGGCTATATGCCACGATATATACAAGACCTTGAGCAACGTGTAACATTGGTGAGTAACCGATCGGTAGTATTTTCTGTATTAATATTCACATGTTAAGTACAGGAGAAATTTGAAGGAACAGTTATCATATTCATGAATTAAGGGAGCCCTGAATGTGTTACACTAATATAAACAAAATAAAGCTTTGAATTTTATGTTCCAAACATGTTTAATAATATATATGATTATTGGTAGAATTGAGATAATCATACTTGATATACAATCACAATTTCTGCAGACTTAAAATTGCAATTAATACTATTCACCAAAAAGAAACTTCGATGAAGGTTAATCATGTTAACAAACAACCCTATAATGTCATTTGAAAATTTTGAGTTTTTGGTTCCTGTGACCTTGAATCATATTCATTAACGCGGTAGCCATGTATGTCTGTATGCTACATGCCTAATACTAGGTCTCTAGGCCTTTTAGAACTTCACTAGATGTCATTTGAAGATTTTAGCATTTATGTTCCATATTGAATGAAGGTCAAGGTCGTTCATATGATCAAACTTTGCTACATGCCTAATGTTAGGCCAGAAGGCCTTCCAGAACTTTTATAAAGGGACTAAATCGTTAAAAACCCATGTTATAAAAGATAAAAAGAATTAAAGAAATAAAGATAATTGTAAAATTTGTGTACTGTGTGTTAATAACAAAATTTAAAAGTTTGTATAGCCATTTTGTTGAAAATGGAGAAAAACTGAAAATAAACAGAAACGACCTAGTCACTATTTCATATTATTATTTTTCGCTGAGTGTAAACAATCCCTATGTGCATGCGCGATGCGGGAACATTCAAAACATCCGATCGCAGGAAATCTCATCTCTCTAATGGACACATCTGCTATCTACTGAAAACACCACTTTATCGACTACAAGTTCTACTGTGTTAAATCTAATAAACGTTGAAGCGTATGCAGAATTTTTGTGACGAGTTTCTAAGTGTAAATAATCATATTTTGTACAGGTTTTTGCGGCTATAAAGAAAAGTTTTCATTATATAATAAGGTTTTATACTTGCTTCTACCATTATTTTATTTTCATTTGTCATGATATAAGGTACTAGTCCGCTAAACCTGTCTATATTATTAGGATTTTAAAATATTTTTTGCCTAATATGAACTATATATAAGAAAAAAACGAATAAAAACCTAATACAATAGGCAGGTTTAGCGGACTAATTAGTTACATTTTTTTTCTTTTATCATTATATCATCATTTGACATTCCCTATATATCCTTAGCTATAATGTCTATATCCGTCTTATGGACATTCCCTATATATCCTTAGTTATAATGTCTATCCGTCTAATAGACATTCCCTATATATCCCTAGATATAGTATATATCCGTCTAATGGACATTCGCAATATATCTCTAGTTATAGTATATATCCGTCTAAAGGAATTTTCCTATATATCCCTAGTTATAATGTGTATCTGTCTAATGGAAATTCCCTATATGCCACTAGTTATATAACATTTTCCAATCGTATTTACTTAAAAAATCAGCCTAACTATATATCTTAATTCAATGTGTATTTATGTATTTAAAGCAAAATTATACCTTACATGTACACGTGTATACATGTACATTGTATAATATATACATAATTAACGGGTGAAAATACCCTTCACTTCTTGTCATATTTCCATCAAATACTCTAAAGCTTCATAGAGCGTATGCTGTTTTACTTGTCAATGTAGATACGCTGTAAATGTATCAGCTATTACACCGAATCAGGGCAATATAACCGATAAAAAAATAAGTGGTCTCTAATAGTGGTGTTATTACATCTATATCCATTAGCCGGTGACATGTCCATTGGCATACCTCTTACCATTTCAGATCCTCTGTATACAACTTTCTGTGCAGAAGAATAATAATGAATACAGAACAAACACAATAGGTTTTTTCTCCCATAAATGAAAAGCCCTGAAAAACGCAAAAGATGTGGATATTTTATGTCAAACTTCATAATTTTTAGGTCACCTGACCATAGGTCATGGTGACCTGTTGCGATAGTCTTTTGTCAGTCGTCATGCGGCGTCTGTCGTGCATCGTCCGTCGCCCGTTAACTTTTCCTTGTGAACGCGATAACTTGAGTAAATATAAGCCAAGCTTAATGAAACTTTCTGTGTAGACTAGCATTGGAAAGATTCGGACGAGTTTGAAAATCAGCTTGATTCGACAGTAATATATGGAGTCATTGCCCTTTGCACTAATAATTAATATCGGGCCTTGTGAACGCGATATTTAGTAGATATAAACCGCGGTCAATGAAACTTTGCATTTAGACTAATATTGGAAAGATATCGAATGAGTTTGAAAATTAGATTGATTCGACGATTATTTACAGATTTTTTGCCCGTTGGAATAATTATTGAATTGAACCTTGTGAACACAGTAATGCGAGTAAATATGCACGAAACTAAATGAAGATCTGTAGGTAGGCCTATTAGATGTATGTTTCTATTTCGTGAACAAAAGACATCAGTTGGCTAGTAAACTACATAACAATTCTGTATCAAGTATCAGGTGACGGCCCATAGGTCTCTTGTTAGCTATTTTAGATAATTCATTTCATTAGTTCTAAATTATAATTCAACATCACCTCGTTCGGCTGTTAACCAATAAAAGTACTTTAATGGAGACATGTTTTTTAATTAAAATGCTTACTTTTTTTGGAAAACGTTATTAATATGTATCTTCATTATTACAAAGAACTAGCTTTCACTACAGTGAAAATGACTGCCTCAAACCAGGTTATGTGTTAGCAATGTTATATGTTAACGGTTTTTATTGCAGATCAGTTTCATGATGATGTCTGCGTTCATTGTTGCGTGGACTCCGTACGCCATTATGTCAGGCATGAGTGTTGCTAGTTTCAACTTCAACCACTCGGTGGCCGCTCTTCCAACGCTGTTTGCTAAAGCATCTTGTGCATATAATCCTTTTATTTACGCCTTCACCAACTCGACATTTCGTGATTCCTTAAAGGAGATGATGGCTCCCTGGACAAGACGCAGAGTTGGTGTAGCTGCTTTTACGTTATGGCCACGTGTTACATATTATCAACAACGACGCACTAATAGTGTCATTTATACGGTAGGCAGCGACTTACCAGATGAACGCTTATTCATGGCTAATTCTTTAAACACAAACTCATCAAATGAACGAATCAGAAGAATTCGAGCAAATTCAGGTTTATATAGTCAAACTGTTAGAATTGAACCACGTGATCCGGTGATTATCTCCCCTAATTCCAACAATGTTGACTTCTCTGCTATCTGATGGTACGATAGTGATTGCTTGTTCGGAATGAAAATTCAAGATCACCCCGTTGACGTGTTTATATTGAGTTCTGACAGTTTTCATGATTTGCTCAAAATAATATTTTCAATTTCTTGAAATAAAATGAATAATTATTCGCTGCTTGTTATCTTATGTTTTATAATGAGTTATTTTACATCTATTTGACTACCCAAATCGTCTATGAATTTGCCTCTATTCTAAACTATTACAACAAGAGATCCCAGAGGGATCTTGGAGACCCACCAAAGAATGATCTATGTCTGACAAAGGAAAGAGGGATCTTTTATCTGCTTTTCAAACTTTTGCAAAATACTACATATAAAATTTGAGACAGATCGTTTCAGTACTTTCTGAGAAACAGCAATAACAATCTTTAACTATCAAAATCCACGATGGTTGCCTGACCGCCATTTTGTTGAACCAATCGATCCAAAAACGCATTATGCACAACTAGAGCCCTAGGGGAACCTACATATGAAATTTGAGAAAGATCCCTTCAGTACTTTGTGAGATATAGCGATAACAATCTTTCACTAGCAAAATCCAAGATGGCTGCCTGGCGGCCATCTTGTTGACTGATTGGTCCCAAAATGCAATATGCACATCTAGCCCCCTAGGGGAACCTACATATGAAATTTGAGAAAGATCCCTTCAGTTCTTTGTGAGAAATAGCAATAACAATCTTTAACTATCAAAATCCAAGATGGCTGCCTGACCGCCATTGTGTTGACCAATCGATCCAAAAACGCATTATGCACAACTAGAGCCCTAGGGGAACCTACATATGAAATTTGAGAAAGATCCCTTCAGTACTTTGTGAGAAATAGCGATAACAAACTTTAACTATCAAAATCCAAGATGGCTGCCTGACCGCCATTGTGTTGACCAATCGATCCAAAAACGCATTATGCACAACTAGAGCCCTAGGGGAACCTACATATGAAATTTGAGAAAGATCCCTTCAGTACTTTGTGAGATATAGCGATAACAATCTTTAACTAGCAAAATCCAAGATGGCTGACCTGGCGGCCATCTTTGTTGACTGATTGGGTCCCAAAATGCAATATGCACATCTAGCCCCCTAGGGGAACCTACATATGAAATTTGAGAAAGATCCATTCAGTTCTTTGTGAGAAATAGCAATAACAATCTTTAACTATCAAAATCCAAGATGGCTGCCTGACCGCCATTGTGTTGACCAATCGATCCAAAAACGCATTATGCACAACTAGAGCCCCTAGGGAAACCTACATATGAAATTTGAGAAATATCCCTTCAGTACTTTGTGAGAAATAGCGATAACAAACTTTAACTATCAAAATCCAAGATGGCTGCCTGACCCGCCATTGTGTTGACCAATCGATCCAAAAACGCATTATGCACAACTAGAGCCCTAGGGGAACCTACATTCTTTGTGAGAAA
>NW_027187946.1:0-55113 GCF_041381155.1 Argopecten irradians | reverse complement strand
TTAATTGAAGTATTTTGTTGGTCTTGAGTTGGACTGATTTATGTGAACTTGTAGGCAGTAAAAACTAAGATAAGTTGTGGTTTCTTAAAAATGACAAGGTTCGCTGTATTTGGTTTTTCACCTTGTATTAATTAAAACAGCAATTTTTAGTGTAACTTTTACTGTAAATATGACGATGTTAAGCAAGAAGGTTGAATCTATATATTAAGTGTAAGTGACTTACATATAACGCTGTATACATCTTTCGTGTTCATAACTGAACTTTTTAGTAATATAAAATACTATCACTGTAACATCTGTTCTTTTTCATCAGTAATCGCACTTCTCCGCCTAATCTCCATACTTACAACTGTTCTTCGGGCATCCGTCATTTGTCTTTAGTTTCAGAAGTTAGGCATAGTTTGGCAGTGGAAAAAAAGAATATGAAAATATTAACATTGTTATGATTTTTAGCTGTGTTGTTATTCACCAGTCCCAGAAAGTTTATAGGTCATTTTCCGTTAGTCCTACCCTATTTTTCCGTTTCCAGTAATCCACGTATTAATCGGGGGGACAGAGACTTTGTTGACAAGCAAACAGGAAGGGCCAGACCAGCTTGTGTAAGGTAACTGGACTTTTTTCAGAAAGAGAAGACAACTCATGCTTATTAGTATGATTCTATGTACTTGGGGAGATAACTAATCCACATCCATAGGTCTCTAACGTACTTCGCTTACAGTGTGTTACTCCCCCTTGTCCCCTTTTACTGCTGGCAAGTTGTAGCGGAACTTCATGGTGGATGGTTAATCAGACTCGGTTGTGTAAAGATGCTAGATGTAGACTCATCTTGACAACCATCGTACGCAGTGTGGCTGAAAATTGTTCAAAAAATTGGAACCTGGATCCAAGGTAAAGTCAAACAACTGGTCTAGCGCACCTGATAGTGTCTCACAGAGAGAGTACGTTGCGTTCGGGCGAGAGGAGATTGTCATTTAAAGGAAGGAAAGTTGCAAAAGAGACTATTAACTCGTGAAGAGACAATGTGTAATGACCCAATCTTGGGAAGAAGTTGGTAATCTACATGGAAAGTCGGGGGGGTTTCAAGGGAGAAAGACATTCGGAACAAAGAACATATTTGAATCTTCCAAGAAGAACTAAAAGAACATCCTTCAGCAATCAACTTTTCGATGGAGGTCTAGTTACTGGAAACCGGTAGTTCACAACAAAACATGTACCCAAGAGAGTGAGTGAATGACCTTACAAAGGTCAATTTATCGAACCCATTTGTAAGGTCAATATAGAACAGTTAAAGAGACAGACGGAACAGACCCTTTAGATGGACTCATGTTCATCTGAGGGCAGAGGAGCTGCCTCCTCCAATTATGCGGTATGCCACATTAAACCACTGGCAAACATCGTTCATAAAATGGAAAGCGAAAAATTGAAAAAATTCGTAAGGAAGTCCGTAGGGAATAGTGGTTGTCACCAGATACATGAGATTCAGTGGAGCAGTATTACAAAAAACGCATCAGAAGATGAATTCGTTTACTGAACTGCAAGAGAAACTGAAAAACATTACGTACACCGCAAGAGGCTCGCGGCCAAATGCTCCGATCGCTTCGGCACAAGAGGAGGCGAAGAATGTATGAGGATGAGTGGGAAGTTGTTGACAATGGATGAAATAGAAGAACTTAGTGAGGAAGAAGCTGTCCATTTTAGTCTTCCATCTCCTCATGAACCGAGGACGCATCATCACTGACGGAAGAATCCTTGGAAGAACCACACGTTCAGAAAGTAATAAAAACAGAAGAACAATATCATTGAAAGAACAACTTGAAAGACGAACCAAACCCAACATAGTGTTGAGCAAATACATGAGGACAACCCATATGAAAAGTCCCAAACTTTTCAAAAACGGAGAACAAAGGGTCTTATTATCAAGATTTCTCATGTTTACAAAAACCTTGATAGTGTCTGAGACTAAACAAAATGGACATATCATACAGGAGAGTTATAAAAGAACATTTTATATAGGACAAACACCTGATCAGGACATCCATTGTGATGTGGATGACCACTAAGAGAAATGGTCTTCCACCACTTGCATGAAGGATTGAGAATTGAGCCGCCAGGACTGAGGAGAGGATGAATCTGTAGCTGATCTAAGCGATTCTTCAGCTGGAGATACGATCAGAAATCACCGACAATGGCTCAGTACATGAAGTGAAAACAAAAAAATAAAATTGAAAGTCCTATTGAATTCAAGGCAAGACAGGCTTGAACAGGGGGGCATCAAATAGTCTGTAAGGCAGAGGAAAGGACACAGGACACTGTCAAACAGGCTAGTGAAATCACTAAAGATAGTCGATCAAGGATTAGACTTAATCGGTTCTGAGCAACAACATGTACGGCAACTCAAAAAACGGAACTTCATATCCAGGGTGCAAGAGTCAGATCTTGTTATGGTATTCCGAATCTTTTTACATCATGCCCTGATCGGAACAACTTGAGGAAATTAGGAAAGTACACATTAGATAAAGTAAAACGGGATCAGGAAGTCCCCAAAAAACTTCCACAGGAATATGCCTCGTTTTTTCGAACAGGAAGTTGTCGTCAAAGCGTCAACGAGAGGAGATGTCGATCTCGCGGCGGTGAGATAAAATTGACGAGGAAAAGGTAGAAACCATACAAACAGATGAGAATGAAATGTCCGAAACAAAGCCAAAATAATGTAAACATGGAAAGTAAATTGCAATCGTTCTTAGAACAGGGAAATTTAGTTGTAGGAGGGGTACTACAAAAAAGTACTGAAGTAACAACAAAAGTTGAGGAAATACAGGTAGGAGGACGACGAGGAGGAATATGAAGGTCGCTGAAGATGCTGTGAATGTCATGGGAGGAATATCAATCCCGAAGATTTGCTCGAGGACTAAATACTGATCACGAGGATCGAACCTGAAGCTGGTAACAGTTCAGGGTTATTCAACAGGAACAGGATGTCAAACAGGAGAGTATACGAGCACACGGAACTATTTACCTGTATCAGTATAATCTACAGGAGGCATTTTACCATTTGAGAGAACCATTGACCAGCACAACACACATTACATGTCGGAAATGTGAGAATCCCTGTAAGGATAGTTTTAAAAGACGATTTAAGAGGATAAAGAGAATTAGCTAGAATCTCCGTTAAGAGAAATTCATGTAGCTACCAGAGAGGAAACAACTGTGTACAGTAATGTAGGTTTCAATTGAACATGTAGAAACTGTTTCTGAACATCCCACAGCGGAAACACTTGAAGATGAAGATAAAGAAAACAAGAAACCAGACCAGATTTATTTTTGGAAGCAAAAGAGATAAAAACCATTCATGTGATCAAGTAGAGGCTGTCAACTACCTCTCTGAAAACATTACAGATGATGTTCATGAGAAACACAGTTTATCCCTGCGGGAAAAAGCTGCGGAGCTGGAACATATCTCTGAAAATCTTGATGAAGTACGCCCAAAGACCCATACTAATGAACTTCAAAACTTTCTCCTGATCAAGAAATTGAAGTGGAAGAAATGATTGTGTCAACAGATTTTAAAGCGTGACGAGGCAGTGCCCGCCAGTATTTTTACTGCTGCCCCTCCTCCACCTCCACTATAACGACGACCATAATTCTCCTCGGAGAGTCCGGAGGGAGATGAAGAATGTGCACAGGCTATTCTGAGGAAGAAAGCGAGAAGATGAAATACAGGTTGTTGTCTCTACAAGACAAGTGGATATGCAGGATTTCGCAGGTAGTAATATTTATGATGAACAGCTTTCTGAAGAAACCCACGAGCAATCAGTAACGGTTGACAAAAGTGAACAACTTGATGAAGTTCATGAGAGTGAAGATAAACAACCGGATGCAAATTCAGGAATGACAAACATGATAACAAATATGAAACAGGATGAGCAAATTCAGGATGATAAACATGAACAACCTGAACATGTTCAGGATGACAAATATGAACAAGATGAACAAGTTCTGGACGACAATTATGAACATGGATGAGCAAATTCAGGATGATAAACATGAACAACCCGAACATGTTCAGGATGACAAATATGAACAAGATGAACAAGTTCTGGACGACAATTATGAACAGGATGAAAGAAAATTCAGGATTACAAATCGGAACAACCTGAACAAATTCAGGATGACAAATATGATCAGGACGACAAATATGAACAGGATGAACAAATTCAAGATGACAAACACGAACAACCTGAACAAATTCAAAATTTCAAAATCTGAACAGAATGAAAAGGTTCTGGACGACAAATATGAACAAACTGAACAAATTCAGGGAGACAAATATGAACAGGACGACAAATATGAACTGGCTGAAACAAATTCAGGACGACAAAAATGAATGGGCTGAACAAATCCAGGATTACAAATATGAAACAACCTGAACAAATTCAGGGTGACAAATATGAACAGGACGACAAATATGAACAGGCTGCACAAATTCAGATGAACAATAGAACAGGAATAAACAAATTCAGCGATGACAAACACGAACAACCTGAGCAAATTCAGGATTTCAAATCTGAACACAAATGAACAGGTTTCTGGACGACAAATATGAACAACCTGAGCAAATTCAGGATTACAAATATGAACAGGATGAACAAATTCAGGATGACAAATACGAACAACCTGAGCAAATTCAGGACACATCAATTATGCTACAGGATGAACAAGTTCTGGACGTCCCAAATATGAACAACCTGAACAATTCAGGATGACAAATATGAACAGGATGAGCAAATTCAGGATGACAACATTCAATCCAACAAACTGAACAAATTCAGATGAACAAGTTCTGGACGATAAATATGAACAACCTGTAACAAATTCAGGATTTACAAATATGAAACAGGATGAGCAAATTCAGGATGACACATTCCAACAACCTGAACAAAACCAGGATGAACAAGTTCTGGAACGATAAATATGATCAACCTGAACAAATTCAGGATTACAAACATGAACAAGATGAACAAATTCAGGATGACACATTCCAACAACCTGAACATATTCAGGATGACAGATATGAACAACTTGATCAAGTATCATGAATGACCAAATTTGAACAGCCGAACAAACGGGACTATGTTATGGAGCCCATGATAAAAAAATGCATTGCAAGAATCCAGGAGTTCAAGATTTTGATTAGATCATGTCCCCTGCTGGAAAGTTTGACAAGGAGAAGCTTTAAGAGATGAAGAAGAGGAAAGAAAAAGATCGATTTAGATGAATTTATAGCAGAGACAAAACAGGGCGAGGATGACGCCGATTTATCAGACCATGAACAAAAGGAATTTGAAAGTCTTGAAATTGAAATTGCGAAAGAAGAAAAGGCACTGAAAGAGGAGAGTGCGGCTCTCATTGAATCTCTAGAGGAAATCAAGGATGAGTATATTTATGGACTCGGATGATGAAGGGGAAGAACTAAAAGATGATATGGATTCAGAGGAGGAGTTCGTATCTGACGAGGACATTCCCGATCAATGACGAAAAAGACGCTACAGATGAACCCTATGTTTGAGGATAGGAGATCACCCCAAGCAGAACACATGCCAGAGAAAGAAAGGACCAGATGATGAGGGCTTTACATAAGCCTGCCCAACAGTGATGCCTGATGTGTGTTCCTCATTGTCTGATGAAGACCTGGTAGAGAAAAACCTGCTAGAATATCTGTATCACAGGATTCTTTTGATAAAGATCGTCGCGAAAGTTACGATAAAGATGCCGATGTTTTCAAAGAAAGTGAACGATCGCCAGTAAAGGAGACATCTGCAGCCTTTTATGATGATGATGAAGACAAACAGGAAATAGAATCATCTAAAGATGATTTTCGACCAATCTCTGACATACAAGAACCAGAGCCGCAAAAACCAACGTCATACCAGGAATTCACACCTCAGGAAACAGATGATGATGATGAACAACATGATCAACATCTTTACCACGAGGACCGGCATTATGAGCAACATCCTTATATGGAAGATGACGAAGACACTCACATCTATAAGGACGTAGAGGAAATACATGAGGTTAAGCAAGAAGAGAAGCCATTCTTTCCGCATCATCAAGTGGAAATAAGAAAACAATCTCCATCAGATGAGGAATACCCAGACATTGATGAGGTCGAAGGTCATGAGGATAAATCTCAGTATACAGAGGTCACTGCTGAAGTCATTGAGGTGATTGAGGGGGATGATGAGGTAGACGATGGGGTTGTAGAAACCACGACAACCACTGTATACACTGAGGAAAAGCAAGAAGGTGACTTGCATACGGAGATTATCCGTGAACACACCACGACAGAACGCACATACACAATTACAGAAATCCTTGATAAGGATGGCCAGCCAATAGCAGAGCTAAAAGATGAAGACATTTTAAGGATCACAAAGGAGAAACAATATATAGATGATATTTCGAAAGAAACTGACGATAAACAGACTGATGATTTAGATGATATGGATGAAATGCAAGTAGATCGAAAGGAATTCCGCGAGGAAAAAGTAAGGGAGATAATCAAACAGGATTCAAAAGAGATATCAAAACAGGAGGAAACGCATGAGCTACTGCAACAGGAGGAACCAGTAAAGACAACAACACAAGAGGAGGAATTTGATGCATTTCTCCAGGAAGAACAGGCAATAGATCGATCAGAATCAAAAGTAGAGAAAATGTCCGACTCCATTGAATATAAACAGCCAATAGATGACGAAAAATCCGTACATGTCTCTGATTTTGAGCCTCCAGATTCAAAAGACACCGAGCAGCTAGTAGACACGGAAATAGAAAAAGTAACTCAAAGGGACAGGTCTCCCTCAGAATCTGATTCTGATGCCGGGCTTGGCATCGAGGAAGGATTCATAGATAGAACGGAGGAATTCATCTGCATCACACGTACTGGAGATTTGTTCGAAAAGGAACATAAAAAGTGGAGACCGTTCTCTTCAACATGAAACTCAATTCCCTGATCACATTTTTGATCCCACCACTGGATTCTCACAGGGATCATCACAACCAGATGACCTTCTCAATGGTCCTCATGAAGATGCAATGGCTCAAGACGAAATGGGGGCTGAGCCAGCAGAGGATGAAACAGAGGACCATGCACAGGAATCGTCAGAAAGCACAGACGATCTTGTTATTTCCCGAAAGCTCTCAACAGCACAAGTTGATGAATTTGAACATGAAATTAGGCGTGAACAAGAGGAATTAGATGAAATCATTAGGTCAGAATCAAAAGTAGTAGAACAGGTTACTAAATCGGAACACACTTCAGAACAAATCATCCAATCAAGTCACGAGGAGTCTACAGTGAAATCCTCATCATTTCTGATGGAATCAAAAGCATTTACATCCACAATAGCTTCAAGCGAGCATGGTACAGATACACCTAAGAGTACAGATGAGCGACCTCTTTCACCAAGCTCGTATACTCTTGAAACTGATACTGATATCGACGAGAATACCCATGTTGAGGAAATCGCTATGGATATGGAGGAAAGGGAAGAGCCTGAGGGTAGAATGTCAACTGACATATCTCAACAGATTTTCATTGAACAAACAATTATGTCTCATAGTCGCGAGGAAACATTTCAGGAGGAGGAAAATGTAGATGATTATCATGTCAACGCAAATATGCAGGAGGAAGCAGGGATTAACACTCAACAGGTGTTTGTGGATGATCAAGTGAGAGGGGAGGTCACTGTTGGTCAGGACCACGATGATGATATGTCCAGTTGTGACGAGGAAGAGGATGCTTTAAACTCATTGGGAGTCCAAACCACTGGAATATCCACCATCTCCATCGGAATTTACACTTATCACTTCCCAGGATCAGGACACACTTAACCGAGTTCTTGGCCTAGTAGACCAAGACGAGGTTTTGCAGGTGGAGATGGATATCACAGAGGACCAACAAGGGAAGCAACTGCATGACCAAGGTAGATAACTCACAATGTACACGTAAATCTGTTTTAAGTTATTTTTTTTTATTTTGCATTTTATCATTATGTTTCCATTCATCACTCTTTTTGCATATTCAGTTTCTGAGAATCAAGTTCCTTACACTAAAATGGGAATGGAATGAATTGGGATAGTACTTGAACTCAGTGAGTAGATAGATCTAACCATGGAATATAAATAGTGCATGTCGTTGAAGCACATCTAGATTTGTGACCAATGCTAGTTGAGTGCGTTATATACACACGGAATGAAATTTGCCATAGTAGCTAACATGCCATCTCAAGGAAATTGATACTTGAAAAATATATTTCTAAATATATACATAAATTATTGTTTCAATGTAAGTTTATCTTATTTCATTATTTTAACTTAATAAAACGAATAACAATATTGTATACACTTCCTAATGTAACAAATAATGTATGAAATCCGTATAAAAATATTTATTTATACATGTTTGTAAAATAATGGAATTCATCCCTAATGTAAAATCAAAGATTTTCATATTTGGATATTGATTTTTTAGGTCTATCATTTTTGAGATTAATCTTCAAACATTTCTAACAATTTCTGGAGTTAGGTTGGAAATTATCATTTATAAAAGTCGTGTAACTTAGGGTTATTTAGATGAATCCCTGTGGTGATCCGTATAGGTACGGCTGAAGATGAGGAAATCGATGAAAACGAACTTCGCATTACGGAGGATTTGCCAGAGGGATATACCGCATCTAGTGACATGAGGGATTCAGAACTAACTGCAGATGATAAAGCTATATCTGAAATGGCTCCTATGGCAATGCAAGTCCAGAAATTAGCTTCATCTCAAAACCGTTATATATCATCAAGCTATGAAAATGTCTATGACGCTGTACCGTTGGACCCGGAGAAAAATCGTCTGTCCATGGATGCAAGCGAATTAGAAATAGGCGACCGTTTTGACACGAAACAATCCCCATCGCATTTACAATCAACTGAACTTGCTTCTAGTTATGAACAACTGTATGCTAAAGAAGAAGGAAAATCAGAGGAAGATTTAGGTGAGTTACCTCCCCCTACCCCAGATTTAGATTCGTCGGCATTTGTAGATCGCGTAGAAAGTATTGTTCCTCACAGTGTATCTAGCTTAGTTACTGGCGAGATGCCTTCATTTACGTCTCGTCCTTGTCCTATATATATCACTGTTGAGGAGGGTCTCGACAAGCTAGTCTGCGACAAAGACATCCCTGCATCGCCTCTACTGCATCCCAAAGAGTTCAAAGAACGTTCTCTATCGTATGAGCTGTCCTTGGATCCCAATCCACTGGACGGTCGGATGAGACATAATTCCTCGCCGGACATGTCAGCCTTCCAAAACGTCTGTGATAGCACTAACGTCAGAGGTACTAGGATTCGAACAACTAGTATTTTTTTACAGTTTCTAGTTTTTTCTCAATTAAGTCGTTTACCTCCATTATTTAAACCACCAATTAGGGCACCTACTTCTCATTTCTTCTCACTATTTCCATTTTCAGATTTTGTTGCATTCCACAAGCTTTATTTTCATGGCTTTTTCATGTGAATTATTGTTTGCATGCTTGAGTTTTGTTTTAACAAAATGTCTTATTCCTTTCCAGGTATTCTGATACGCTTTGGTTTATTTTAAAAACAAGACGCTAAAAGTACATGTTTTCTTTGGGTTTGTTTTTAATTCATTCAAATATTGGTTACAATTAATGTATGTATATTATCCTTGAAATCTCCACTGATGTAATTAATGCATAAGTAACTAAGGTTATGTAAAAAAATTGATTCAGGTATATTATATTTTACACTACCCCCTCCCAAGGAATTGACCCTTCGTGCTTAACTCATTTCGGGATTTTCAACATTCTGAAATTTTTGTCCGTGATGATAATTTTCCAAACATTTTCTTTGGTGTATTATAATATTGAAAGTAATGAGAAAGCTTTTTTTCTGGAAATAGTCATCAGCTTTGGAAATCATTGATCATATTTTTTTATTTTCATTTGGAGAGAAAACAATTTGGCTAAAATAACCAATTAATTGTCGATAAGACATTAATTTATCACTTACTTGAAGCACAGAGGTTCGATTCATTCCCCATTTTTAAATGTAATGTCAAAAAAAGTTTCACAGAAAATACATTTTTAAACCCATTTGCCTGGCATTTTTACCTGATCTAATCACAACCATTTTTAATATCAGAAATTGTTTTAATTAGTCCAGGGTTAACCCTTTTGGTTTGTGTCCACAATGTTGAAGGTCATTAGGTCAATTATGACGTACCATGTCATATTTAAAGTGGCCAAAGAAGGTCAAAGGCTACCTTCAAAGTGACAAGGTCTAGATAACCATAATTTACCGCAGTATTTGTAAAAAGTATTTTCAAAAAAATATAACTACTATATAATTATGTTATACAAAATAATTCTGTAAATGCAATTACTGTATTACCAGTGTAACAAATTTAAGCAAGGGGTATTGTGTACACGCTATACTTTTTTAAATCTCTTTCTAGACTAATCCCGATGTAATGATAATGTAGTAAAAACTGTTTCTGATTGCATGTATTCTCACTGGAATGCTATTTTTATTAACATGTAAGTGACTCACAAGTCTATCTCTGAATTAATGCTAAGTCGATACAAAGGAGGAGGAAGGAGGAGAAACGGAAAAGATGATAGGGTAGAAGAAACGTTAGATGAAAGCTCTTCAAGCTCTGAAGATGCACAACTTGACGACTTTGAATGAAAATGACAGAAGGTATTTAAACTCCACATTTTGCTATTTCATAGTATTGTCGGCGAACTATTGATCTCTTAATTGGTTTCCTTTTTTTCCAGTTTTTTAAGCTGAAATTTATTTTCTTGGTATTTTTATCTATACAATATGTTTAATCGTACTGCCACACAAATTGTTAAAAATGGCTATGGGAAAATTCCTTCTTTTCCATAAATTATACATGCAAGATGGAAGGAAGATTCAAAAATTTAATTGTTGTGAAATCCTTGTAACCAAAACAAACAAGTAATAAATACATTAAAAAAAATGTAGCCCTATGCCTTGTTGTGGCAGTCCATTTCATATTCACCTTATATTTGTAGCATGGAAAACAGTTCTCGGTATCAATTCTTAAAAATGCATATTTTCACAAATTTTTTAATCAAATGTTGCAGATGAGATCTGCTCAAAATTTTTTTTTTTTTGTTTGATTCAGAAAACATTTTCAATTTTGATGAGTTTATTATGGGCTATATCTAATTTCTTGATTAATTTTTCGGTTTATGCAAAGAAATTGGGAAAAAGTCCACCCCCGTACTCTTTTTTTCAATGAGGGGCTCAAACATCACTGCAATATATTATTCAATGTGAAAATATGTGTATTTCTCAGCTTTCGATGATGACAAGAATGAATCTAATTTTGTGCTATTAAAAAAAATGAGAATCATAGAGTTATCTGATTAAACATTCGGAAGTCACGACGACTGTCAAATTATCAAAAAGCTAAAAATGCATGTAGTACAAAATTAGATACTTTGATTTTTTCATATTTTGGTAAATTCTATTCTTTTGTATATTTTTCTACAAAATTTTTGACGCCAAACAAAACTTTCTTTGTGTACCTGCCGAGTTCTGTGATCTTTTGTAATTGGTTTTGATATTACTTTCTTGATTTTAAATTGCTTCCATATAATAACGTTGAAACTTTTTGCCAAACTTACGGATTATATTTACTGATAGTGTAGAGTAGAAATAAATATAAAATATCAAATACTTGGTGTATGTTTAAGAGTTTTTCGGAGTTTTTTTTTTCAAATATATCTAAAAAATGATCGAGGAAAGCTGTTGTTTTGAATGCAAAAAATCTATTATTTATTATTAACAGATATAACATTAATTAGTTAATAATATTCAAACAATTTTTTAACTAACATTGGTTTTACAAAAACTGCAAAAAATAGTTTTAATATCACGTTTTGGGATTCTAACTAAAACTAACCCTTCCATGTTTGGGTAAACTCAATTTCTGCAGAGATTCGTGATAGCAGTGAGGGGCAAAACCGAGGAAACCGACGTTGAAGAGCAGTTTTCCCCCCTTCCTAGACATTCTCGCAGTTCCATCCCCCTAGACCATTCCCCCCAAACATTCACCAAAACCAAAATTAGACCTTGAAGTTCAGTCCCCTACCAAACACTAGCTTTTCTCATTCGCGGATACCCCACCTGAAAATGTGTCCTACCCAAGCTTGGCTGATGATGAGGTATCGCCCTGTCCCATAAAGAAGCACTTGAAGTTGTCCAAACATGGCAGCCATAATGGTAGGTGTGTCTCCATCTGAATTTATTCACGAACACACCATGGCGAAGAGGAATATGAGGAGGAGGATGACGATGGAGGGCATCAGAAAAGTTTCTTTGATAACGATTTCATGAAAAACATCCCATCACCCTTTTGCGTATTCAGCAAAGAAAGAGGAAGAAAGAAAAGGAAACGAAACCAAAAGGAGAAGTTGAGGAACAGGCAGGTTCCCATTCAACTGAAAAGAAAGCATCAGAGTCTTCTGAATCTGGAGGTGACATTTCTCCAGCAGATTTGGAAGAAAAAAAACCCTAAGGTCATTTTTCCTCTAACAGAACTGGAGGCGAAGAATTGGAATTAGCGCGCCAGACTGCTGCCCTATCTGAAATAGATATGCAAAGCGACGAACAAGTTTTTTCAATCAGAAAAAGCAGAGAAGATGTAAAAGAAATTACTAAAAATCATTAAAGGAGGAATCTGTTCCAAAGCCTTGGCAGGAGACACCAAAGGAGGAAGAGAGTTATAAGCCTACAGAGCGAAAATTCTCATGAACATCCCAACAACAGAACAAGGAACGGTCAATCAAGTTGCTGTTCAACACTTGATGCCCCCCGCCAATGGATTTACCTGGTGACACCTCCTCGGAAACAAGCTCCGATGGTAACAATGAAGTATTTTGATGAAACAAATTGGTCAGTACGTCCCGTCTTCCTTGGGAAGTTGCTCATATCAGTAATAAGCGACAGTTCTCTGATTCTCTACTGGAACAGGAAAAGAAAACAACCTTTACAAGTGCCCAGTCCATCGATTTAGGAACATTTTATCTTCGTGAATCGTGATGTAAGAAACCCAATACGAAAAATGTGACATGTATCAATGACTCAGAGGAATCAACGCCTGTACACCAATCCTCGAGCACAACGAGTACGATTTTGCTCTTTCACTGGAGGAGGATACACATTACTACCAACAGGAACAAAATAGAACGATAATGAGATCACACACCTACGGAAATTGACCAAGATCAATCGCCTGTACAGTTTGAACCTCACGATAACATCACAGATACCCATCAACCAACTTGTAATTGCAAGCATTTTGGAAACCCGTCGGAAAGACCAAGAGAACCTGAAAGCTAAGGATGCAGAATGCAATGGCATATCCGGAGATATCTCATGAAGGCATACAAGTCTCAATGAGAGAAACGTATCTATCACAGGGAACCAGTACTTTCACAGATCAGTCCACAAAAGAGGAAAAACGTTTTATCGGGTATTTCTTGAGACTTCCGATACAATGAACATCCTCCTATATGACAGCGCAAACATCTTTAGACACCTCAATCACCTCGTTCTGTCATCGATTCTTCTCACTTTTCTGAAGCACTTACGGGAGAAGAAACTGTTTTGCCCGTGATGATGTTACCACAGAAATGAGTTCTCTTACACCTGTGAAGGAATCCAAGGGAATGGACACAGAGGTTGTAAGTCGGGCCTCGCGTCTCGCGCAGCAGGAAAATGCTACAAGAGTTTGATGAAGGTGATCGTTCACATTCCCCCGTCTCGAGATATCACAGCAGCATTCTTACGAATCAATGAGAGAGGTGCAGGAAGAAGATACCCAAGAATACTCTCAATCTTTCTCTTAAATTCCCCTATGGCTTTACCATGTGTAGGTAAGGCTCTTGCTGACAATGAAATATAGTTTGACCCTCTTCCGAAACTGAGGCGACACCACAGAGGAAAAGTTATCTCCCATAGAGGAGAACGCCACAAGATGATTTTCCGGAGGAACAGGTCGATACAGATGCAAAACAGAAAGGTTGGAAAAGCGGAGTTACATTCCAAACGGATGTCAATAATCTCCCTTCAGTATCTAGTGATGATCTGGTTAAAACTTCCACATCATCCTCGAAATGGAGCCAACAATTCTAGCAGCATCTTATGACTTAGATTCTGGACGCGTTTCTCGTGTGGTCGCATCCATACGACGTGTCACCAGATAGCGTCGAAAAAAAAACAGTTCCTACCAGTGCAAAGTACTACTAAAGCAATACTATCGAGTCCCGAGGATGACGTATTTGAAGCTATAGCTGACGAAGAAAGCCTCCAAGAATTTATTAATGGTTATCAGATGCCGCAGGCAATCGGCGGAAGGACTACTTGACAAGAGTTCTGGCTCTGTCGAGTCCTGTCCCTTCACCACCAGCACCTACACCAAAAGGACATGTCAACTGTCCATGAAACTCGACCGGATCTAGAAGGCCATACAGCTATAAAAAGCTTCAAGGTGAGGCAGAGAAAGATGAGCAGCTACTCATTCACAGTCTGAAGAATTACGACAGCAAGAACTTCTAGTCACAATAATAAGTACTCCGACAGATCAATATGAGGCTGTTGGTGCAGAGGCTTTAGTCCAACCACATGTCGTCCCAGATGATTTTACAGATCAAGGTTCGCCATTTGAAGTCATGTCTCCCAGTGAGCTACAAGGCTACGATCAGTACATGGATGAGATGAAGACAGTAGAAATGATGAAGTCTTTTGAATCAATGACAACCAGTACCACACAACCAGTAGTTTCTCAGAGTTAAAAATCTGCAGATTTCTATGCAGAGTTATGAACAAAAAACAAGATATGGCTATGACATTTGATATGTCTCCTCTTGAACCTACACTAGCTCCTCCCATGACCCAGAAATGAAAAGCGAATCTTCATTTGAGCATTCCATCTCCCGTTAGTAGTGAACCCAGTGAAAAGGGACTTGGATCGCCATTCGATCATGTGTCATCAGAACTTCTCCCAGACCTTATTCAAGACTCTGCTGTAGTTGGGGACTTACACGAAGTCACAGAGAAGGATCAAGCGGAGTTAGTCTTCCAAAATGGGGCCAACCGAGGTAGAATACAACCCCGAAATTGATTTTTGACCTTCACAGAGTCATGTTGATCGTACACTACCTGAACCTGAACAGCAGCCACCAGAAATGGTTCCAATCCATAGAGAGTCAGCCAGATTTTGATTCAGTCGATGTCCTCTGTATCATCTTGCCCCAAGCTCAGCAGCTGCTGTTGAAAGTGGATTTTCTGGAACACACTGATCAAGACAGCGGATTCAAAGTTGAGGAGAACACCTGAGAAACAATTGGAGAGAACAACCACAGCAAAATTCTGATGAGGCCAAACGCAAGGTGAATCTAAAGATGTCATGTTACGGATCACAGTCACAGGTTACCGAAAGTATAATGGAAGAAATTGCTCTGCCTCCCGGAGACCAAAACTGATTGTCTTCAGACCAGACATTGTATGGCCTAGACATGCCATCTGAAATAACTGGTGCGTTTTCTCTCTCTCAATATCACAGATGGAAGGATCAGGACGATTTGACACTGAACCAGAATCAGATTCATTTGTCGGTCTTACATCTCAGATAGAATGATGACGCATCTGAACAGAGCGAATCAAAGAATGTTGCCTTCTATACAGAGGACCAAAATGACTCGGGTCTCTCTCACACTCAATATGATGCTAGTGACGACATCGCGGAAACATCATCTGATGATAAACTTTTTGGGGACTAGAACAACAAGCATCCCCCAAGGACGAGAAACCACAGGAATTGAAAAAGGATGGTATTTATCACGGAAAAAAGAGCTCTTGAAATGGTTGATATTGCAATGGTCGTGAAAGATGAGCTTTTGGATAAAGAATCGTCGTCAGGTGCCACAGAGCAGGCAGCAGCTAGCTCGATGGGCTTAGATAATACTGCATTTTCTATGCCTGACAGTTTGGAATTCACAGGCGAGGTATATCTCACTGAGGAACTTCAGCAGGAGAAATATCTGCGGGAGGAGTTTTATGGAAGAAGATATCTACACAACCAGATGAACCATTTACACAACAGGGTATCGATGACGAACCAGATGAAAAAGAGACGACGAAAATTTGCTACTTGACTTTAATAAAGACACAAGTGATCAGGAATCTTCAGGCAGGCAGTCAAAAGATCTGGAATTAATATGTGGCAGTAAAGATATTGAAGACGATCCCTCTGATTCCAATTTTGAATTTGAAGTGGATCTTGTGGATTTAGAACGGCCAACAACGCCAAACACCTGTAGACACAAAACAAGACATATTTCAGTTTTGACAATGATGTTCCCAGAGAAGGCGAGGTAAGGTGAAGAGGGAGAGGAAATAGCAGTAACCGCATCTGACTTTTGTAGAATCAGTAATAACAGAGGCACAAGCTAAAAGTAACAACGGACGATACTAGCATAGAAACTGAAGAAAGGGAAAAGGAAGATGAAGATACATTTATCATGACGGACGATATCGAAATAAGACATGAAGACAAACTGAAAGAAATTGAGGATGAAAAATAAACAAACAATGACTGAGGAAACAACAACCAAAGTAGAAGAAAAAATATCTACATCAGAAAAGCGTCGAGTATAAGAAAGAGGAAGTTTCAATGGTATCGAAATCCAGTGAGTTTACATCTAGCGTTGAAACAACCGAGAGTATTTCACTGTTATATCTTCAATCAAAGATTTCTTCTGCAACTTTTTCTTCGTCGACTAGAGAACTAAAAAAGCAAATTTCTGAGGACATTCCTTCTATCACAATAACACAACATCTTCATGAAGAAGAGGATGACGAAGAAGAAAGGCAATTACCCAGAATGTTACCAGGACAAAACAGTGGATAAGGAAGATGATGTAGAAGAATTTTGTAACTCCAGAGTCCTCATCATTTTCTGAGAACGATACCATCTGAACACCAGAAACCAGTCATCACAACAAAGTGCATTCCAGAAGAGGAGGAAGAAGATGATTTGATTATTGAAGAAAAGTTGGAAAAGGCTGCGATAGGAACATCTATGGCTGTCGCATCTGAACGAGGTGACTTGGTAGATTCTGGCAAAAACATGTATCCCTGAGGAAGAGGATGAAGTTGACGATAATGGGCACGAGGAAGAACTGGTGATCAGGTCTTCCTCACGTCCTCTCACCTTCACAGTCCCAGCACACACAGATAGCACTGACTCTGGTAAGGATGCTACAACTTCAGATGGTGACCTTTTCCATGACTCACTCGATAAGGAGGATGCGCAACCTCAGCCGCAGTTGCACTCCCCAGCCATGGCCGACATGATTAGTCTTGAAACTGAGATAAATAAGGAGGATAAAGGAAAACACCATGACAGTGACCAAGATGAGGATTCACTGGATGGATATGAAGAACCAGAGGAGGGAGATGTTCCAACACAAGAACAATCAACAGATGCAACAACAAATGTCACCGATCATTTTTTAGATGATACCGACTCAGTGACAGCCGCTGTAATTCCAAAGCCTATTTCAGCGTTGTCCCGAATGGTGGAGAGTCTCTCTTCCTCCTCAGGAAAGACAGAGGCTGGTGCTGAGTCGAGATCAGAAAAAGAAACAGAACGTCATGACATTAAATATGAAACATCCGAACATTTCGGAGCTCCAATTCTTAAACCTGCTGAAATAAAACTTGACCACTTTGGAACAACAACCGCTTCAGTCAAAACATACAAACATGAAGAACAGAAACCAATGGAAATCAAACACGATCATTTTAAGTCTGAACCTCTTCATCATGATGATCACAAAGAGGAAGAACATGGAAGAGCTAGAACGGAAAGTGACTGTGAGTCCCTGTGTCATGATGACAACTCCAGTCTCGATAGTTTCACGACAGTTGTTCCTGCAAACGAGGAGGGTCATGAAGATGGTGACAGGATGGACGATTTTGCATCAATGACTTCCTCATTTCATTCGGACATCATGGGAATGAATCTTGACGACGATATTGCGAAGGACCTAGAGGGTCCATTAATAGACTGGGGACCAGAGGATGTGTATGGTGGTAAAGGTCAGGAATCCGAGAAAACCACGCCTCTTGTTGAACTTTCACCTGATAGCATGCTTCCATCTGGCGACAAAGAGTATAAACCACCAACCACAAGTTCGTCTGCTACTTCCTGTCCGATTTCGATACAAACTGGTAAAAAAGATCAAAGCAAATGACCCAGACATGGCAGATTGGGCAGATAAAGTCCGATCTAAACATGACTGGGAACACCGACACTCAGACTTCCAGCGATACAAAGGAGAAAAAGAGGAGGAGGATTTGGATGGACCACTTATAGATTGGAGAAATCAGGAAGAAGATTTGAGTTCATCAGAGAATGAAAGATATGAGTTCATCGATAAAAATGCACTTTCTGTAATCACAGAGCTTTCAGAGGAAGATCGCTTTGAGATATTAGAAAAGACAGATTTGGAGTCTGAAACATCTGATAGACATTACAGTTCACCTGACATGCCAATGCCTAGTCCAGGTATGGGAGGATTCAAATTACTTAGTCGCAGTGCAGATCGGGATGATATATCGGTCACATCCTCACTACTAGAATTCGAAAAACTGGAAAGACAAATTGGACAATCAGGATCTGCAAGTTCATTGGAAGGCAAGGAAAGTCTGTCAAGTTCAATGGATGATAAACAATTTATGTACAACAAAAGTACAGAACGGGATGACATATCTGTAACTTCATCGCTTGCTGAATTTGAACGATTAGAACATGATATCGGTCAGTCGAGTTCTGCAGGATCAGTAGATAAAATCACCCCACCTGATAGTAAAAAGCAGTGACATATCTGGATCGAAATCATCATTAGGTGGACTTGAACGGCTGGAAAAAGATTTCCAAGATGATCGCAGAGGGTCAACAGATAGTTTTACACGTCGTAGCGAAACCTCATCATTGGCTTCACTAAATGATTTTGAAAGACTTGAGCAAGAAATGGCTATGGCACAAGAACTAGAGGCAGAGGCACAAAAGATTGTGTCCATTTTAGAATCTGGTACTTTACCACAGCAAAATGCCTCTCAGGCCTTCATACCTAAGCAGTCACCAACTACAGCTGTTAAAAAAGACATGGACGTGGATTCGGTTGATGGTCGGGATGACTTGGAGGACTCGCTGAGTGATGATACAAAGGAAACGAACATCTAAAGAGGATGAAATTGAGGCTGCGGAGGTTGACTCTCTTGACGGAGATTTGTCTGAGTTGACCTCCATGACATCAAGTGTAATATTCGCTCACAAAGAGCCTGATGCAGATTCTCTCCATGAAAACAGATGGAGTCATGAAAATTTCCTCAGACTCTCTAGGTGAACAATTAGGTGTAAAGCCAAAAGAATTTGACTCTGACTCACTTCAAGATCAAGAAGGAATTATGGAACGTTCCAGCGACTCTCTTGAACTCAATAAGTCGTCTGACAATAAATCTGATTCCTTGTTCATTCCTGATGACATAATGCAAACTTCAGCTGACTCTCTTCATCTCCCTGATGATGTCATGCAAACATCTATCACATCTGTGGATTCTTTACATGGTGTACCAGACATCATGCAAACATCCATTGACTCACTCGGAGGAATTGATGAAATGCAGACATCAACTGATTCTGTACCAGGACGAGAGGATGTCATGCAAACTTCAGCAGATTCCCTCGAATCCATGGACATGCACTATGGCGGGAAGGATAGTGGATTAGAATGCTCAATGTGGAGCGTGAACAGTTCAAATTTCTCTCGGTCATCTGCTGAGACGATGAGGTCTGTTGGTTCTTCGCGTAGCGAATCAGGCAACATAGATATAATGCAAGTATCAAATGAATCATGGGAAAACAAAGGCAAAAAATACATCATGGATAATTACCATAGTTACCGAACCACTGGCGCAGGAGCTAGCCCCTTTATAGACTATCAAAATAATCTACATTCCGAATTGACAAGTTTCCACATTGAAGATAATTTTCAGTATTCCAATATTGAGGATTTCGAACAGGAGGAAAAAATCAAAACCCTACTTAGCAGCTGGTCCATATGAGGAAAAGAAGAAGATATTTACAATGGCGGAATGGGAAGCTATGAAAAAGAAGAAAAAATCGCCAACTAGTGAGGAAGAAGACAGCGAGGAGAAATCCCCTACAGAAGACAGTAAAAAATAATCCCAATATAGAGCACAGCCAGCCTGTGCCAATCCAGCAGTCCTCAAAATCTACCCACCAGTTCTCAGAGCACAGCAGCAGCCAGTTCTCGTCCTCGTCATCAGTTGAAACGATAATGAGTCGGTCCTTTCTGTCCCAAACTCCCACCCAATCAGGTCCTGACCTTCAGCTCCCACCCAAGCCTCAAGGTCAATGTCATCTGCATCCTCAAGCATGGAAACAACTACTACTACTACTAACAGAGGTTATAACTCCAAAGTTAACATCATGTAACAGTGTTTCTCATTGGTCAATTCCTTTCACCACAGCATGACCTCACCAATCCTGTTTTAGTTTATTTTCATTATTTGCTATGTCAATGTCTTTATTTTTGAATGTTTAATCCTGTTTTATTTTGTTTTAATCCAGCATCATCACCCCAAACCTATTAGATGTATGTATACGCAGTTCTCATTGTCTGTGTTGTCTTCATATTTTGTTCAATTGTTCTATATTTTGTTTTGAATAAGGTATTATGCTTTGTCATGTCTAATCATCATTTCTCTTCAAAATTTTCAGCTTTACACACTTTATTTCCAGCTTACACTTTCAATTCAGTCATTCAGGCTTGTAATTTAAGTAATCATTTTGAAATGGTCTTAAAAACTGCAAAATCAGATTTGGAATTCTCTCTATGAGCACATGTTGAAATTATTCTCATCAAAACATCTTCTTCAAGTTTACATATCAAGTGCAATGTTGTATTATTTTCATTTTGAATAATGAAATAATATATCAATTCGACCTTGAACATTTGTTTTCCTAACATAAGAAGCCATGAAATAGACATCTTATATTTTCATCCTTGTTTCTATGTAAAATTAAAAGAAATCCATAAAATTCCCCATTGATTTTGCAGTTTCTTTTGTAATTCTGGTAGCACTGGTGTTCACTGGTTTAGTCTTTGTTAAAAACCTTTTGATATTGGTGGTACTTTGTATTTGTTTACTTTGATATTTTCAGCAACTTCAGTCATGAAACCATTTCCACATTTTATCATTAGATCCCTGAGATAATGTTACTAAGTACTTTGCATGGTCAGTATACCCCGAGATAATTTTTGTGACTATGGCCTCGTGGTTAAGGTGCCTGAAATTATAATGTTAGCCCTCCACCTCTGGCTACAAATCTGATAACCATACTGCTTAGATACGAGGTAATGACAATGAGGAGAAATTTTTTCCCAGGGGCCCTCAATATTTCCTTCTTCCACCAAATTTTGGCAAATCCTTAAATGGGATGAAAAATGGGAAAAACCAAAACAATTGTTTTGAGAGTGTTATTGGTGAGAGAGAACATTCTCTTACTACCTTACAAAGATCGAACCAAGTTCAATTTTCAATAAGATTCACTGCTGATATTGAGGATGGAAATGGTTACATACACTCTTTAAGCCTAGCTATTGTTGTGACAAATATGGTGTACATGTTTCCTTTTTTCAGAATCCGATTTTTTAACCATTCAAATGTCATTATTTTGTTACAGCTGTTTTTATTTTGTTGCATGTCATGTACTTGGTAAATATGTTCACATAAGGTCATATTTCACTCAAACTTTGTATTTCCTATACAACTCTCACAAATCATTGTTTGCATAAGGTTTTGAGGGTTTAATTTCTAACACTTTCAAAAACAATATAGATGGAGCAAAGCTACTAGTCTATCAGAATTTTTTTTAGAGGTTTTAATAGTCTTGTGTGTTGTCATGAAATATTGGTGTCTGTTAAAAAGTTATATTTTCATATGGTCTGAGTGAGATAGGATTTTGTGTGTTTGATTTTAAACAGAATTTCTCTTTTTCTTTTTCCCTTTTCATTTTTTTCAGATTGCTTTCATCAGTTTCTCATTGTGAGCATGGCATGATCTGTATATGTTACATTTTGTCTGTATGATGAGTTATGTCATCTACATCATTACAATACCAAATATTATCCGGTAAAGTAGATTTGTAAATACTCTTTATCACATTATAATGAATAACAGTTAGTATCTTTAAAAGATTTTGAACTTTATGAATAGCTATTCAGAGTCTTATCATATTTAATTGTTAACATTCAAGAGAGAAAATCTAAGGAAACAATTTAAGGAATTGCTTGATTTGCCTACATTTCTCAAAGCAATTTTAAATGCTTTTGTACATTATATATCCATTATTTGTTAAAAACATTGTAGTGTCATTTTTTCTAGTATCTTATAGATGGTGTTTATTCATAAATGGCTAATGTAGGATATTTCTGATGAATTTTATGAAGAAGTGTTTTTGATATGTAAAACAAGGTCAAGGATGTCTTTATATTTTTCCAAACAAGTACCTGGTAGTTGTCTCGCATGATTCTGTATGGCATATGTAAAAACTATCAGAAATGTTCTATGTAATCTGAATCCTCGACAGTTGTATCTTATTACAATTCCTGACTCATTGTATCGTTACAATGCACACAATCCTACAGGTATTCTGTTGAATTCAATTCATAAATTGTATACCTAGGGCAGATTAATAGTAAGGTTTCTTGCGGTGTATCAGACTAATTAAGGTAATATTGATTAAAACAAATTCCAGTAGAGGTTTCTGTGTCGGAGCGGAAGTCTTGTCCCTAGACGGGAAACATTGCAAAGCTTTGCCACATCACCCTTCATTGATTTCATACACACGTTAGTCATCTTCATGGAAAAAGCTTGATCAATTCGGTGTGAAAACACATTGTGTATGTTACCACGGCGGCTGGTGCAATGCAGTATCAGCTATTGGCCATATAAATCCCATGAGACCCTAGCACTACGCGTGCCGATCTAGTTAATTTAATAGACTCCTGTGGCATAGAAACGGTTAATCACGCTGCATCACAAGTACAGGTGCTATGATATATTGTTGATGTAGTCCGTGCTAGGCTTGAACGGTTTCGGTCTGACCAAGCATGAACCAATCCATTTGAAAACCAGTGTATAAGGAAGGTATATATATGGTAAGAATAGTGTGATTACACGATGAGGGAGAAAAGTGAGTATATCCGTTTTCTGATGGTTTTTGATTCTGCTAATTTTCCAAATGGCTTTCGTCAACTTACAGCTTATCTTATGACATGCAATTGCTTTACAGTTAGAGTATATATTAGTTCACTTTTGTAATTAACTTGAAATATGATACTTTTTTAAAGTTATAATCGTGTAATATTAAAAAGTAATCAATAAATTAGCTTTCTTTGTTTAACAAAAGTTACAGATTAAATTGTATTTACTACTATCAGTTACTATTGCTGAGCTGCATAAAGGAGATATATTGAAGTGTCTTAATAATGTAGAAGACTTGAGTACCCTAAGTAGTTGCATGGCCAAGTGACCCCATATCTGTTCAGATTCAACTGGTGAATCTAATCTAAATAAGGGCTTGTCTTGGTGAAAAATAGGTTATTAACCTTACCACAAAAATATTAATTAAACAATAAATAGTATTATAATATCCAGGGTCTGTGATGGGAAGTAATTTTAAATTAAAAACTCAAATAGATTTAAACATAATGTGAAAAGTCTTTAATGTCAATCAAATGAGAGTAACTATTTAATGAATTAATGATTATTATTTACATTTATATTATTATTTCGGCTGTGGTAGCCAAGTGGTTAAGATGTCTTGACACATTACCACAAGCCCTCCACTCTCATGATAGCAAGTACCACTGTACTGTTTGTTACAAATAAATGAAAACTGCCAGCCTCGTTCTGCCATTTTAACTCTGATCAAACTCTCCAAGTATGAGGGTTCTGAAAATGACCTTCACCTTCCGTATAAAATCTATTTTTAGCATACTCGAGTAAGAACCCTGGGCATTTGACTGCCTGAGTAATAACTCTGTCAACCCGAGAGTTGCCAGTCGAAGGCAGCCATGTAGGGCAGTTGCCATGTACTGACCACTGGTTGGTGGTTTTTCTCTGGGTACTCTCACTTTCCTCCACCATTTTAATCTGACATGTCCATGGCTCTGGTTGTTAGTGTAGTGTTAAATCAATCACACCAATCCAAAACCCATTAGCTCATACACTAGAACAGAGGAAAGTTGAGATTGTTTGCTGTTTAACGATTGTCTAAAAAGACACTGTCAGGTCTCTGATTATCCTGATCGAATCAATGAGTCTTCCGGACTCCTATCAACATTTCCTGGAGATTAACTCAAATTTGTCGGTGAATGTTGTTTGGTACTGCCCCCACCAAGCTCCAATGCCATTCACTTGACTACCCAGATCTGGGGAAACACTAGTGGCTCATACCCTCTAAGGCCACATCATCTCGCTGCTCAAGAGACATTACGTTCTAAGGCCACACGATTTCACCGATTTCACCGCTCTCGAGATCAATGCCCACAATCAATAGTGTGTCTTGTTACTTGATTAGGCCATGGTTAGTCAGCCAGCTGTGCTTTCAATGACACTGTTGTTTGGTCAGAGGGTTAGCTATGGCCACAAATGTCGTAAATGTGGTGCCATTCATATCGATACAGTGGCAGCAGTATTGTGTTAATTATACAGCTCTAAAGCATTCTTCTGTTCCTGACTTCTGAATTGCGAAGGGATTGTACCTTGTTTTGGAACACATGCTTCAGAAACATGTGCTAGGGAATTTTGTTTTTTTAAAGTCTGGTGTTTTTTCTAAAAAATTCTGCTTGGGAATACCTTTATCTTTAGAAATAGGGTTGAGAAGTCTGTTTGACAGTGTCTCCAGTACTGTTTGTTCACCAGATCACTGAATTTCTGTGCGGAATGAGATTAGGAATGCTAAACTGGATTCTATGTGTTAATTAAGCCAAACAACTTAATCTATATAGACGGTGGAAGTAGTTTGTCTCAACAAGAATTGCTGTAGATGTATTAGGAGCTATTCTCTCAGGTTGTGTATATATGTATGTATGTGGTGTTTAAGAACTTACTTAATGGTTTTGGATATCATTTTGCGATCTTTCAAAGGTTTTGATTATTTTAAGTACATTGATAGTCCTGCAATTCCAAACTTGAACATTGTCAATTTTTTATGAAAGTTTGTGTTTGCAAATATATTACATTACGCAATAATACATGTAGATTGTTTAATTAATTAAGTCAATTATTGTTTAGTTTTAAACATGCCATATTTTGTTTGGTAATCAAGGTACCGATAACCGATATTAATGCAATTTTCTGTAGTTTATGAAATTAATAACATTTAAAGATGAGCACACTTTTCCTAATGCTATTTTTCTTCGGAAAGATGTGTCATAACATGGAAATACGTAGTATCTAAAAAATACAACCATTAGAAGAAGAACTTTTAAGGCATTTAACTGAGACAAATATTAATCTGGTTGTGAATAGGTGGGATGAACATTCAGCTATAGACTGGGCTATAGTAACAGTATAGAAGAACCTGTATACTGATTATTTGGGAGTACTTGGGCAGTTGTTAAATCCACTAATGTACTAAAGCATTTAAGTACCCTCATAGGGTATACTTGATGACCAAATTTTGTTTTTATCGGTCAAAAGGCCTGTTTGAAGTTTGCCCTGAGCATGACTCTTTTGATACATTACAGTCGAAGGTCAGCCTGAGACTATCTCATCCCACATCCAAGTTATGTTTGTGGGCCAGTAGCATATAAATACAAAATGTAGATACTGTACTGTATATATAAGAAGTCATGATGTGAAGTGTTATAGTAATACAGTATTCAGATGAAATGTTATTTTTGACTCTGAAGTTAATAGAATTTCATAAACAGTCTTTTGAGTCATACCACATGTATATCCCTTCGCTCTGTTTATGTACACAAGATTTCATTCAACTGCGCGTAGCGTTCTTGAAAAAAATAATTTTCAGATTTCATTTGGGTCAGCAGTCAAATTTTATCTTCCTTTTAAAGCATAAAAGCTTGAAAGTGTTTTATTGATTAAAGTTTACTAGAGCCTAGAATGTTAGCATACGGTGAACATTAAGAAAATGTCAGATTCGTTTGAAATATTCACTGGCGAATCTCCCATCACAAAAGTGTATGCAATAGTTTTTATATGGGTCTAATTTGGTATGGAAGGCCTCCCAATAAAATATCTCCTCATTGATTTTTATATTGCAGGGTTTGAGACTAGTTTGATCTAGCTAGGGACTATCGGTCTCTTTCATTAGTTAGAGTACATTGGGATACAGCACGCAATACTATTAGATTTTTTTTCGGGGAATTACACTTTTGTTGGAAAGGCTATAGGAAAAGGAAGATAGAGAGGAAACCTAATTTGATGATTTTTACAACCACAAATCTTGGCATTAATGAAAAATGCATGTGCTTTCATTGATTATGATGTTCAAATACCTATTATGGTTAGAAATTTATAGGGATAATTTTTTCAGTATGAAGTCACTAGTAAATTTGCAGTAGTGAGACATATTTTTAAAATAAGTCTATAAATGTTTCCAGGTATAGAGAGACGTGAAGATATGGCATTTGCTGCCACAGCCGCTTCAGAAAGAGGTTAATTTATATACGATTATTATTTCTATCAGTGTCGTGTAATGAATTATTTTGATTATCATTCATTTTCCAATTTTTCTGTAAAATTTTACGTTTTATGTTGTCATTTATCCTAGCTATATATCGACAATTAGTTATGTCTCCAATTTATTTGGAAAATGTATTTGTGGACTGAATAGAATTTAAATTTTTCAGTTATTCAAATATGGTTATCTTTATTTAGAATAAAATATTTCAACATTGCTGCCAAAAATAAAGTCAATTTGTGAAAATACAACAAAATAAAATGTTCAAGATGAATATTGGTGTATTTGGACACATCATTCAGATTTCAGGATTCTTTTTGAAAAAAAAAATAGAGTTTTGATTTAAATTAGACCTGAGTCATTTTTTAATAGGTATAAACATGGAGACATGACTAAATTGTATAAATTTATTTTTTAAATATTTTTATTGACTTTTTTTTACTATCTGTGGTCAGTGTATATAATTGTGAACTTTTCATTTTGAGATGATGGTGTATATGGCCCCATTATATATGGACCTATACTAGATTTCGGAGGTAAGACATCCCCCTGGTGTGATCCCCTTTCCCAATCTAATGAAAATTAGACTTGTAATTCCGTTCTACTACGATGCTCTTTGTTACGCTCCAATACAAGTTCTAACAACACTCTGTTTGGGGGCACCTCATAATGACCTCTAGCCTAGAATCAGAACATCTCTGGATGTACCGTTAGCCATTTACACTTATGCTAACCATAGGGGTCATGCTGAGGTGACCCCAAACAGGGTGGTGTTAGATCTTGTTTTGAAGCATAACATAGAGCATCATAGTGGAGCGGAATTATAAGTCTTATTTTAATTAGATTGCCTCATTCCTGTAGTGAATCCTATACGAGCCTAGGAAATACTCCGAAACTCCAATATACACCTGTATAAAGGTGTATCCTCTGTATGCAGATATACAAGCAGGATTTTCAAAAATTTCAATTGGAAATTTTTCAGATACATGTACATTGGTAGAAATATACATGTATTACATTTCATTTAAAAATCTGATCAAAATAGTCAGGAAGTATTATTTAGCTGAAATTGTACCACATTCCAGTGTGTTTCTCCTATAAGTGAAACAAATTTTCTCTTAATCTTGTTGTTTTTGATAAGTTAAATTATTTTCATTTTTTTTTTCAAATGAGTCCTATTCTATTATAAGCAGTCATTGATAGTTAAATTGTTACATTTTGAGAAGAATGCCGTCGACAAAACAGTATAAATTTTCTCCAGCAAATTAACGCTGTAACAACAATCATAGCTGCCCCAAGAGCAGATAACCCTGGTATTATGAAGAAATTATCTCCATAGTGAATGTCAAGGACACACCTTGTTGCATTCTGATCTATCAGACTTACTCCCCTTTTTTTCACTCAGAGTGAAACAAAGGGGAGTAACTCTGGTAGATAAGAATGAACCTTGTTGTTGAATCATTATGCTATGTTGTTTTAACTGCTGTGGTTTTCATTTATTGTGAAGTAGATTATTTCTTCCCTTTTGAATATTATTTTCTTTACCTTCATTTTTAAATGCCAGATATATGTATTATATGAAGATTTGTTTTATGTTTATTTATATCATTTTTTCAGTGCCTAAGATTTTAACAGGACTTAAATATATGTTTATATATGGTATAAATAAAGCATATCAATAGAATGTGATATATATTAATGTTTGCTCACATGCTCAATTTTTATAACATTTTGTTTGTAATTTGGTAAGATGAACTTTTTCCTTCTGTCTGTTGTTCCGTACAAACAATTTTCACTATATTTTCAAATTTAATATTTTTTTTATCAGAGTATCCTATCAATAGTATCTTATTTATAGCCTGTGTTCATTAATTATCTTAATTAACTTAACTAATTAGTTTTTATTCTGTTCATAATTGTATAAACCATAAACTCCAAGATAGCTTACATGGGAAATCAAGGATATTATCAATTCAGACATTCTTATTGCAATATCATATACCATATTTATTAATGTTATATTTCCATGTTCGGACAGAATACAGGCGCTATTCAGATAATTGAATGATAATGTCGTTATTGTGATAAAATGACTTCAAAGTCCCCTGTACTGTGTATATGAATATGTAATTACTTATCTCAAAGCTTAATTATACTAGACATTAATAACCTTATTATTATCATATATCAATTTTAAAATCTCATTATTCCAGGCTTTAGTTTCCTAGGCAACGAAGACTCCTCTTGCTTGTCATAATAGTTATCACCATATCAGACCCATGGCTCATTGTTATAAATTAGTTTGGGGTTAACTACTGGTAAAGGAAATGATGTTTGTTAGCATTAATCATGTGTTAATATAATTACACACTGGGGAATTACATAGCATCCCAACTATACCCTTGTTACGTATATACCTTATCCCAGTAATCAGCAGGTCTTTGATCAGACGTTCTCTCGGCTAATGATGTCTCTCCCTGCCACAGGAAAACATTGACATAACCCATACTTTCACTGTCATCATAAGGTTAATTCGTTTTCACTACAGTTGATCCGCGACGTGTAGCATCTATTGATGATGATGACTTTGCGGAATATGATGTCACAGAACACAAGGAATTGTCTCTAGGGATACCTGAGCGTTTCGGTAGGATTCTGGTCCTATATTGTTTGTGTCGGTTAGAGTAGCCGTCGGTATCATGCATGCTTTAACGTCACATTTTATGGTTAGATAGTAGACCTTTTTTTCTATGTTTGACTATATTTTTTTTTTTTTTTATTAATATTTCCATTTTACTGTGGTTCATGGAATATCATTGTTTCAACCTATTTCTGTAACCTCTATCCAACCTTGACCTTTGACCTGTTTTCCCTTTACTTCTCGATAGTTCCTTTGCTGGTCCTGCGGTCAAAAAACCATCACATTCTTTCAGGCTGTTTGGATTATTTAGTTTTCCTATTATCAGTGAAAAGTTTCATCTCCAATCCGTTCCCTTCTTTAAATCTATTCGTTCGAAATTTTCCTTTCCAACCCGTCTTATGCCTTCCTCCATCAAATATCGTACAATAGTAATAAGGCGTCTATAATGTACTGGTCTCCATACATTATTGATAGACAAAATCATAGGGACAGTGACATGAAATTCTGTATACAGATATTGACTTATACATAAGTGCAGTTATAAGTGCATTTTGGTAGAGGCTTAGTGACTCGCCATATGTTGACAGTAACTCATTTGAAATTAACATTAACTCGCATAACATTGACAGTGACTTGTTTCATATTGACAGTGACTCGATCACTTTATATTGGCATTGACTCACATATTGACAGTGGCTTAATTCATATTGAGAGTGGCTCACATATTGACAGTTACGTCATTCATATTGACAGTCTTATTTAATTTTGACAGTAACTCACTTTATATTGACAGTGACTTCATTCATATTGACAATGACTTCATTCATATTGATAGTGACTTCATTTATATTGACAGTGACTTCATTCAGATTGACAGTGACTTCATCCATATTGACAGTGACTTTATTCATATTGAAAGTGACTTCATTCATATTGACAGTGACTTCATTCATATCGACAGTAACTTCATTCATATTGAAAGTGACTTCATTCATATTGATAGTTACTTCATTCATATTGATAGTGACTTCATTTATATTGACAGTGACTCCATCTATATTGACAGTCATTCCTTTTATTTTGACAATCACTTTACATATCCCCAAGCTAAGTTTATAGATGAACACTAGATATAACCCCAGATATCATTTGTGTACAATGTTGTCATTTCATGTCTTCATGTAAATGTGTTAACTGCACAACTGAAGCACTAGTTTGTCCTTTGTCGCACAACATTTTCTACTAAGAACATGGTAGAACAGGGTTGAATGGGTATGTTAAGTACAGGGTGAGTTGGTAATCAGATCCACTGTATTTTAGTTTATAAATCATAGCAGTTTATCACTGTCTCCAGTTACTAATCTAATGTGACAACGTTCTGCCTGATAAAAATATGTAATCTGATGATAATCTCAATTGTATAAAATTACTAAAAACAATCTGGCTGACATCCTGGAAACTAAAAATATAAAACAGGTGCACATGAAGAATGTTCTCATTATATTCTGTCATTTAAGTGAAAAACCGGGAAAACAAATTATATCCTTACCTATGCATTTTAGACCAAATTGATTTTTGAGGAAAAATTGTATAAACTTTTTTCTTCCTTTAAAGTTGTGTTTATGTTCATAATTGCTGAAACAGCATTTGAAAATCTGTGTTGGGGTTGGGAGCACTTTTTAAACTTTAATGTCCGAGTGGGGTATTGATTTATTAGATGTTAAGTGTTGTAAATTGTTTGTATAATTACCACTTTCTCTTACGTTTAAATTACAGCTGTTAATACTAGAAAACTACTGATAGGTTTAAGCTTAGCAGCATTTTACATGGCGAGTTTTAATATAATAGAGTTATAAAAAAAAAAAATTATGATCAGATTTTGTGGATACTATAGTAGATCATAACACTTTAATAATAATTTATTACCTTATTTCAAGTTTGAATATGAAAGATTTTTTTGTTTTCAATTTTGAATTTGTTTTTTATTCTTAGAAATTATGTTACTTGACAAGGTGGCCTTTTGAAATTATAATACTGTATAATTTGAAATGTCCGTTATGTAGAAATACTCATTGTTTTTGTGGCTGCCATATAACCACAAACATGAAAAAAAAATTATTTGATATTTTATTTGAAGCACCAGGTCATCAGCTTCTAAGCCATGAATATTTCTACACATGAAATAATTTGAAGGCTCCAGGAAAGTACTATAGCTACGAATTTTCACATTATACAGTATTTAAGAAATTGATTAATCCAAATCAGCTGTTAAAGGAAGAATCTGAAGGTTTAACAGGCGTTGATGTGAGTGTTATATTGTGTTTAGTGCCTGTAGCTCAGAGAAGTGGTCCGATTTATTACGAACCCGGAGACGAAGACCAAGACTCTGATGAAGATGAAGTTCTCGACTTCACAACACCTAAACATCTTGGTCAGACAGGTCAGAAAGATGTTTGCATGGCAGGAGATGCATCGTTTGTATCGGCTTTTGTTGTGATTTCCTTCACCTCTCCATCCTTACATTTATTTACGACAAATTTCAGTCGTGTTTTTGTTTCTTTTTGTTTTTAATGCACTGCTTTTCTCACCAGAGAATGTGTAAATTGCATTAGCCTGCCCGACCTGTGGGTGTGAGACACCAACCAAGGTGCGGGTGAGATGGTGTAGGTTGTGGGTGTAACTGAGCTAATTCCCCCAGCAACTTTTACAACCATCCTCCAGACTGTCATTGTTGATCAATGATCTGGCAGGTTATTCTTTTTATTGATTCAGGCTGAAAGGTCAAGGTCAGTTGAATGCCCATTATCAATTGTACAGCAATAACAATTTTGTTATGGATAGCATGAAGACGTTACGAGCTATATTGATTTAACTGTATCAGAGCGGATACAGTTATGGTCTATTGATGTACCAGGGAATCTATATAACAGAATCAGTAGTGACCAATTCAGGCTTTCTTGCTCTAAAGATCACAATGAAATTATTCATTAAAATCATTGTAGACTATCAGAAAATTAATTCTCAAATCACAAATTTTCATTTCAAAATTTTTTTATCCTGACAATATTTGTAAACATATTCTCAGCTTTAAGGCATTTGAGCTATTTTTTCTGTTTGGATTTCTTGAATATTTCATGATTAGAAATATCTATAAACTCAACATCATGATAGGAAGACTTGGTTTAGTCAAAATCATGAATCAATTCTCTGAATATTTGTCTGTTAAAAAACTTTTAAAATTCTTGCTACAATCCACATAACATGATAACAGTTTCCATTGATCTTTTTCTGTTCTGTAGATTTTATACTTATAGATTTCAGATGAGTTTTATGTTGATTAATTCAAGATAGATTTTATGTTTACTGATTTTATTAGGATGGATTTTGTCATTAACTACCATTTAATAGCTGTAGTATTGATATTATGATTAGTTTGTAGTTTCACCATCGTGAATGTGCTGATCAAGTTTTGGTTTCCTAACTGAACACTACAAATCACTTAGATATAACTTGTGTTAATAAAGTCCAACCAATGAACTGGGTTTATGAATGGGGTTTAAATGTTCTTCTAAGAATGCATGTCGTGTACATTTTGACTTTGCACTTGGAATGTTTTTTTTTTTTTTTTTTTTTTGAGAGGTGGGGGGGGAGAGAGATCTGTTTATTTTCTTTCTTTTTAAGATGAAATCTTTGAGAACAAACATAAAATAATACTAAGATAAAATATCTTGGGTGTAAATATTCATTTGTCTAAATGTCTAAGTCTGGTGTGAGGGTCAGAGTAAGCTCAGGCTACTTTGGGATGTGATATATGTCTACCATCCATAGTGATACAGACAAATAAATATGTGTTATACTTAAGCTTACTCAGGTGTGTAATACCATACTTGGTAATAACGTTTCAGAGTGTATACAATTATCCATTAAGATAAAGTTCTGGTACTATGACACAATGATTAATTTGTGTACCCTGGAATATTATATCGTAGTGAACAGTCTCAGTTTAAGTAGAGGTTAATGGGTATTCACGTGTGAATGAGTTCATTTCCAATTAAAAGGTCAAGGTTGTGGAGCATTTATCTGCGTGAACTTTGGTTTTTGATTACACATTTATATTATTTTCACAATTTTTTTTCTGTACATATGTGTTGTACTGTGTGTGACCTTGAGTTGTGTCCCCCTTGTAAGGTACGTGTCCTTGAGTTGTGTCCCCTTGTATAGTACGTGATCTGGAGTTGTGTATCTTGTATGGTGTTTCCGCATGGCCTATCATATTGATACGTGTTGATAAGGTCATACCTAATAGTTTGGCTTGTTTTCTTGGATATAAACTGAGTTATTGCACACTGCACATGGTCTCTAAGTTACATCTGAATTAGATTTCCGTGGTATTGAAACTTATTGTTTATTGTCAAAAATCCGGGCTGGTTTGATATGCGTAACAGTTGAAAATACTACCCATTCCTTTGATATTATACTCTAATGCTATCAAAATTTTCAAGTTTTGACTGGAAGTAGATGCCAGTTATATTTTTGAAAAAAAACTATTTATATTTCCTAAACAAAACCAATGTCTGTACAAATGTATTTGTATAATACATGGTGATAGGTTCTTGATAATGAAGGTTGATGAAGGGTTTAATAACCTTCAAAAGTTACAGCGATAACAAAAATCAATGAGAGTCAGTATTGGAAATACTTATTGATATAGATATGTATCCCATTGGTACATATATACGAAAAAAATTCAAAATGTAAAATTACTTGGTAAGTATAGGGCTGTATAATGTGATTTACAGTGCTGTAATTGCCTGATTTATTATACCTGGTTTTCATAAGAGTGGTATTTTATACAACAAATACATGTCTATTATAATGAAAATATTATACGTTCCGTAATTGATGAATCAATTAAATAAATAATTAGACAAAATTTCATTTACTGCATCACATAGATGCTCATAAAGAATTTTTATTTATTTGGATCTTGTGATATTTTTAGATACACTCTAGATTTTATTCTCATTGCCGGCCATGTTGATTTCATTGTAGAAGGCACAGATTCCCAGGGGAGCTGAGGGAACAGATGAGGGTTCAGCCAGGTAGGGACTTTGTTTTAAAGATTAAAATTAACCAGGTAAATTAATTTCAAGTTCATTTCTTAAATTTTCATATTCATATACAATGAGAACAAGAATTTTAGTTCATTGTGAAATGTATCATATTGATGCCTAAGTTGGCAATTGGAAAAAAATATATAGAACACCATATTTGACCCAATAAGAAAACCCTGTTCCATGTAGTCGTCCCCCCCCCCCCCCCCCCCCCCCCTTACAGTTTTAAGTACCTTGGGTACTTATTGGGTTGTATACATTATACTTTATCATATTGTTTATCTCAAAATAAAAATAAACATTATGTGCACATCATTAGATAATAACAATACACCTCATTGTTATCCCTTGTTTGTAGACAGGAAAAATGTACACATGGGCAGTTCAAAATTTTGTTAATTAAAGGACCATCCAATGGTGACCAGGAAAAAAATAGTCATTATAGCACAAGTGGTCTTTATTGACACAGGGCAAATCTAGTTGGTTTTAAACAATGTAACTTACTCATTGTGCTCCGTACGTCTTAATAAATGATCAACTCTTTGGGATTTCAGTGATGATGAAAGTGGTTGGTTACTGAAACAGGTTGGTTCTTTATACAGAGTGAGTGGGTCGCTAAGGCAGGTTTTGACTGGTGTACTTACCAAATATACATCTCTCCACTTGATTTGTCAGAACGAGGGCAAGGAGGATTATGTCAATATAACACTGTATAGCTTTAGGGAGTTACTGCTGTGATTGTAACTGAATGATTGTTTTAAATGTTGTTAGTAGTTTACATGAAAGAAACAGATCCACACTAAAAACGGTAGGATGAGTGAAGGACGGACAGGAACAAACGTCTCACTCACGGAGGAGGAGTTCTCGTATCCAACAGGACAAACGAAACCCCCAAGAGGTAACTCCGCGACTCAGCATTATGCGACAGATTATATCGACCGAGTTTACTGGAACACGGAGGTGAAAAGGAACCGACCTCCCAACCCCTCGAACACGACGTGTATGTCAAAAAAGTCATCAGAGTTCCATTATATCTATATGGCTAAATTAACTTTTCGCAAATGACATTGACGACCCCATGATTGTCTGATTGATTTGCATTTTCGCACTATGATTTTTTGTTACTGCTTACCTTACCAGTTCATATAAAATTGAGCAGGTTCATTGTTAAAACATTTAACTTATGTACAAAACATAATTTTAAGAATTTGCATGAATTTGTTTTTTTGTCATTTAAGGACTTAATCAACTGTTGATAGTATTAGTTGTGAAGTCCATCATTGATGATGTTGAGCCTTAGCCCTGTGCTTGATTGCATACAGAATCGGAATGCAATGAAATAAAAACAAAAAACGTTTTATTTTCCCATTTTGTAAATGTAGGAAATCAATTAGCAAAAACTTCACCCATCTATGTCCAAATTAATAAGTTGTCAATGTGCTTGTGCCCTCAGTGATTTGGTATGGCATCTAGGAGAAGGTTAACATAGATCTGTATATTTTCTATTTCATTAATTCACCATGCTTTCAAAACCTGTATAACTATAGAATACTAGTGTTCGCTTGACTTTTTTGAGGTACTTAAGTACTTGTATCATATTTACGGTTTTGAGAGTTTTGGAGCCTTGCTGTCCATGTTATTAGCTCCTTTCTAATTAATGTTTGTTAATTAAGGTTTACATATTTTGTCAACAATGAATGCTAAGCTTCATTGATAAATTATATCAACATTTTATGTACAGGTCTTCATTCGTTCTTGTTTCAAATCTTGTTTTATGTTAATTATGAATTTTTCATCTTTTTTTTTTTTTTATTTTTTAATGTATTCTAGAAATGGAAAAGATACTTTATACCCAGATTAACATTAACGACATCACCATTTATTACATTTGATTGATCAGAGTACTGAAGGAATGAAATGAAGGGAAGTAACTCTGGTAGATTCGAATGTATTTATAAGAACCCCAATCAAATAAACCATATGTGCTTTCATTGGAAACATATGAACAGCTATTTTGTGGTTCTTCCATAAACTCATACAGATTTTATCCAAGAATGGATTCCTTGACACTGACTAAATATTATATATGGGATAGTAAATGTTGGCATGTTCCAATACTGCTAACCAAATTGACTTATAAGACTTATTCACCCCTGTAGACACATATGAACTCTTCCTAATCAAAGACTGGAATAGTTCATTATGAACTTTCAGGGGTAATTGAGTTAAGCAAACTTGATTTAGTTCATTGAACTAGAACTGGCCCTTTAGTTCAAATGAACAAATCTAGCAGACACTGGAGTGATCAAACTTTAAAATTTATGTGATTATATATAAATTGATGAGTAATTTAACTTTGAAAATTTTTTGAATGTGTATGTGTTTCAAGAGGAGACAACTTGATCATGAAGGGAGACAACTTAGTAAGATCAAAGGTGAAATGTGCATGGATTATTTCGAATGAGAAAATTTTCAAAATGAATAGTAACTGTCGATGATTAAATAATGAATTATGATTGAATGTTTTTCTTCGTGTGGCATGCTCACATTGTACTTAGATAACATTTGACTTATACTACGATGTACTTATATTAATGATTAATATGTTGTGAAACAATAATGTGATTTTCTTCGGACAAATGTTTGATCTAAATTATTGAAAATAATCATTGTATTTTCAAGATGCAAAGTCTGCAATTCTGATGTTCAGATAAGTAATTTCCAATTGAAAACATGAACAAATGAATTCAAATGAAAATTTTATACAGGACAATTACATTCTGCAGATTTTTAGCTGTAACTCCAATTCCACACTTTGCATCCTTTTAAACTACATGAGAATTTTGAAATTAGGATGAAATGCTGAAATTAGAATAATTTTATGATTGGTTGTTCCTGATGAGATAGATACCTATATATTTGTGCATCTCCTGACTTCCCTCTGTAGGTCTATGTTTGTACCCTTGTATAGCCGCATATTTGAAATAAAAAGCTTCATTACACATATTCATTTGTTTTGTTGGTTTTTACAGGATATTGGACCTCCATTCTCCACAAAATCTGCCATAATGATATGTAATTGCTTCTTACCAAATAAGACTTTTATCGCATTTAATTACTCCAATTTTTTACATAATTTATAATAATTGAAGTTGCTGATCTTTAAATACTACATGTAAATCTTTGCTTTGTTTTATTGATATACAAGTTCTACATGTACAATATGAAGTTGATTCATTTTTTATGTGCAGATTTTTTTCGGAAATGGGAAAAGGTCTTTTGTCTGTTGAGATAAAAAAAAACTATGAAAAATACAAAAACAAATTTTGAAACTCATGAGGTAATATATAACGCCATAAATATATATTCTAATGATAAAGTATATACTTGCTTCAACCTTTGGATGCCAAAAGACATTGTCCTCTTGATAACTGTGTATGGTAATCTTAATCCCTTGATACCATAGATAAACAATTTGACCTTGACATTGGTTATCTGTGACATTATTTCCCCCTACCCTTGGACAGGGATATTAAGTCATTTTACAAGTACTGTATGCTATTTCTTATCTCACCCTAAAGTAAAGACATGCTATACAGATCTTTGTCCTTCCTTGATAATGTCATGATACTACAATGACATTAATGACAAGTGACCAATCACCAGGCAGTATATGACCACCCCTCGTGCTAGCAAACACATGTGTATCTATTCAATGTCGTAGCAAATATTACATAGCATACATAATGTAAAGTCACATGCAGTGCCTGTATGCTTTAATTGACAGCTATCGATCCGTCAATTTCAAATAACTTCTTGTCAACATTGAGGTTGCTGACACCTCAATATTAGGTACACAATAGTCAGATACCAATAACCATTCACTGAGTTAAGCAAATCTCTGGCTTTGGGCACGATTTTGTTTAAAGGCTTTCTCCTTAGGTTGCAATTCACCTGTCTCACCCCCATGGGAATGAAATATCTACTATACTTGCAACCGTTACTGGAATCCTATAGTCCTCAAAGTTTCAAAACAATGAAAGGCTTAGCTATTGTTCAAACAGGTTGTATTGTCAACAGTAAATCATTCAGTAAGAAAAGCTTGACTTGTGATGTCAGAGGAAAAGGCAACTTAGAATATATAACTACTATGAGAACAGAGAAAAGAGTCTAGTGTCTTATTAACCAACTGCCAAGGAGATCGACAAGGAACAGACGACCGCCTAATTGGATGACCTCTGGCGAGTTTGTATGTTCACAGCAACCTGTTGAAACGGTGCCGGACTGGAAAATGAAGGCTTTATTTCTGGTGGACATGGTATCTTCAGCGTCCTTTCGGGATATGCCTTCGGCTGCTCAACAGGCAATGCTAAAAATTTTAAGCACTTAGTTTTTTTTTCTTTTGTCATTGGATACTTGTAACCATGTTGTAATGTTATTTTGGAAACCCTTGCGGAAGATGAGGGCATCTTCTTTACGAGCGGGGGAGTACGGGATGAATTTTGTGGCTGAAATTAAGATTTTTGTTGTATATTCTTTTATCGTATTGTAATTTCATTTATTTTGTTTATAGTTTGTCCTTGACATATAGATGGGGACAGCTTCCATCTAAGGAGGGGAGAATGTAGTAGTGTTATTTTACTACTTTTATTTTTGTATACGTTATATTTTAGTGCGCGTTCGCGTATGGTCCGTGTAGCGATAGTCGCGGGTCGCGGATACGCAATGCGACAAGATCGTTGGCGCGCGCGCGGAAAAGGCACGTGTAAGTGAGAGCGATGAGTTATGTGAATGTGACGTAATGTGTATGTCAATCATATTTGTGTCCTTATATGGTATTAGTCTATTGTCTACGTCGAGTGAATGTTGGGTAGTTTATCTGGGGTATTGGTCACTTGGGGTTTGGATGACCAAGAGGCAACATCGATCTCTAGTAGATGAACTGATTGCAGACTCATAGGAAATTAGCCCAATACATAATTGTAAGTACCTGTATGTAGTTTAAATATTATTATCATAATACAATATAATATCTATTTAATATATTTGATTATGGTAATCGTTTATTTAAAAGTAACTTATCATTTTTGGAATTTCGATAAATTTTAATATCGGGCATAATTATTCAGACGGAGAGTGATTTCGATGGTATTCGTATTGTTTTAATTAATTGTATTGTTTTATTATTTCAACAGTATAAAACGAGTGGTTTGAGCTCGTCGGACGACGGTCCGGTGAAACCCTCTTCACACTGAAGAGGTGGGTATTTTTTATATATGCTATAGTTATGTAATAGTTGCCATCTATACATATAGATGTTGTTAATTGCTATTATATATGTTCTGATAACGAACTGGTTAACTATCCGTTAGAACATGTAAAGTAATATTGAACATATGAGTATAGCCGTATAATTGTATGTATATAGATAACTGTATATTAAATGGTAATATGATGTAATTCATGTTACAGGGTTTTATTTTAATGAATAAATGAAGTGAACCCGACAACAGCATTGGTGTCTTCCTTGAAACCATAGCTACTACAATACTAATCGGCTTTCATGCGGTACTGTAAACTGTTATATGTACATGTACAACCACAACACATGTAGAAGCCACCAGATAGGTGCTTAGCCTAATGTAAAAGGAGGTCTCGTGGATAAAAATGCAGTTCACACCACAGAAATCACGGTTCATGGTTCGTGAGGAAGTGCAGACTACGTAAAAAAATTTCACACTGAATGTACAAGAAGAGATTTCTTCAATCATTAGCAGTCCCTTAGAATGCCTAGGCAAATGGTTTGATGATTCAGTTGGAACCAGAGGTATACTAGAGATATTATTGTTCAGATGGTAGTGGGCTGAGTTGAAGAGGACGGATAAAGGCACATATCTGGAGCTGCACAAGCAAGGTGCATAGGCCAAATGGAATCCCCCTTTGAGAGGAAACTATCATGGACAGGATTGTGGAAGATGGAAACCTTCAGGAACTTCTTCCTTTTTTGATCAGAATATACCGATTTTAAAATATTTACCAGTATGGAATGACAGGGGACCCAAGTTATAAATTGTACAAACTGGGCCCAGTTTCATGAACATTCATTATCATTAAGAAATTCGTTAACTTAAAGTGTCTCGAAGAAAAGCATTACAGAAAGTGACAGCTGATATAGTGGTGGGGAAATCACAAATGATGAAGACAAGTCAGCCTGTTGAACAGTCTTCTTTTCAGTTTGTGAAACAGTGGAATTCGAAAGGTCAGTTGAAAAGCAGCTCTCCCGTCCTAGACAGAACTCAGCCATGAGAGATACAAAGTACCACGTAAATCTGGACAGGAACTAGACTTTCTCCTCAGAGTCGTTTTTCAACATGTTTTGTCTAAATTAAATAAAAGGAAAACTTTTTATCCAAAAAAGCCAAACTAATTATAATGAATCGCATGTGTTGTAGAATTGAAATGTCCAGTGTAACATGGATTAGAGACACCTTTGACGTATTTTCCATTTTACTTCGTGTAAATGATTGAAGTTGGTTGCCGGTAAAATTAGCATTTTAGAAATTTTCATTTGGTTAATTTCCTTTTAAAGTTATGCATATATACTCTGTCTTATATAGTGGCTTCACGAGAGTATAATTATTACATGGAGCATCTTTTATTGAAGTCACCATCATGAACTTACATAATGCGACGTCAAGAAATAAAAAAAATGAAAAAACACGACTAATATGTACATGCAGGTCTATAAATGGCGTTTCGTCTACAGTAGAGCACGTGTTGGAAGTTACATGGGATTTTATTAAAGTTCTATCTAAATTTGTTTGTTAAGACTTGTAAAAACACCCAAAAACATTCATTTGAATCATTTCATAAAATTTCATACTAAAATGAACAGACTTTTAGATCAGAAACATATATTAGAGATATTGGCAACTCCGCCACTTTACGATCGCCAGATGTACCTCTATATGTGATGAGGGACGGTTTTAGAAATACTCTTTAAAAATAGCTAAATACAGCAGAATAACTTATATGTTATAAAAATTAACTAATTTTCAGATGGTTTGGGTACGATTTTGGAATGAAAAAAATAACATTTTAACTAATATATATTAATAAAACACGGTTTTGAATGTCTGATTTTCGAAAAAAAGAGGTATTTAAATAGCTTATTTTCATGCTATCAAAATCATATTAATTAACATCAATTGGGAAAACTGGTCACATCAAACCATGATATAATGTTTAAACTTTTTGTTGATGAAAAATATCATGTTTAAAAGAATTAATGTGGTAAACAATGTATATATGTTTCTGTTTAGATCAATTCACACAATACTCTGAACACATTTCACTTCAAAACCACCTTGATCTTGCTTTTATATAGGCTACATTAAATCACAGGGATATCTCAGAATTAGTTACAGATTATATAATTATGCCCCACATGCAGAGTACTTTAAGACCATAGTTTTAGGCGTTTAAGGGGTCTAGATCAAAAATCGGTAAAAATCATATTCTACATATGATACTATATACAAGAGTATGATTTTTACCGTTTTATTATCTAGACCTCTAAAACGTCTAAAAATGGTCCATGATCTAATCTGTAACTACTGCATATACGTTAGGTTATGAAACTGTAAAAAACCCTATCTATATATATCTGTATTATGAAACATGTTTTTATTACATATTTTCATTGGCTTAAACTTTAATTTATCTGTCCATAAAGAAAAAGTAGTTTTTCGCCTCTTGTAACGTCGCTTCTCATTTGCTGAAATGGGTAAGTATGTGAATCCTTGTAATGTTAGCAGGCACATCAGAGATCACGAACTTGTGCAAGTCTAGCTAGCGAGGTTGTGGTAGGAAATCATAATACGTTGCATATCAAAAGTATTTGTTCGATAAATTTCTATTTTAATGTACATAATTATTGTAAACCATCAGTTCATGTATGCATCTGTATCAAATTAAAGATAAACAGAAATATAAAAAGAAATAAATGATATTGAATTTCGACCAATCAGATTATCAGAAAATCTCAAAGGGTTGAAGAAGGGAATGACACACTCAGGCACTTCCGACTTTCATCAAAACAAGTTGGATGGGAGCTGACTATTGTTGTCGGCCCAAGGCGATGAAGATGGTGACAAACAGACGATAAGTATGATCTGTCCGAATCCATGATTGTGTTTCAAGTTAGCATGATCATTCTCGTCTGCAGTGAATGTTTATCATTTTGCATAAACACCAGACGGTCACAAAATATCGTGTCTGATTCAACTTTATGTGATGTTTGTTTTTATGTCTTCTGAAACCTTTAAACCATAAAAAATGTCATTTCAGGGTCGGGGTATGAGGGTTTTTTTAAAATCAGACAAATTGTCAGTTTCAACGCTTTGAATATATAATATGTAGGTCTTTAAATAAACTGAAGTATAAGATTAAATGATATTCATCAAGATATTTTGTCTTTTATTCGATATAAATCTCTAAAATTCTGAATTAGGGACTTTGTTCAATTTTCTATGTTATGTATTATTTTTCTATTATAACGTTAGATCTATTGTATAAACATGGACGTATTGTATCTATATAGAAAGCCATGCTTTGAAAATAGATACTGTTCCAAAAGGTAGACTAATGTTTTACAAGTGGAGATTTAATGTTTAGTCATAATTTAATAAAATGACCTATCATTTTGTCCCATACAACCATTTTCAGTGATTTGATATTTGTTCCAGTGTATACAGAGGTTGTGAAGAGATTCTGATCATCACTATGGCTGGAACACTAGATCAAATTACCCAGGAGATGGGGAGACAACTAGAGTCTCTCGAGTAAGTTTCAATTTTAATAATGTTTACAAATGTAAATAAAAAACATGGGAACAGTAATAGTACATTTGGTGTGATCGTAGTTAACATTGTTTGTGTAACAGGAAAGGAGAAAATGTATCTGGCAGACTGGTTTCAAATCTTGGACCTCTAGATCTGCTGAACACTAGTCGGATGCTTGACTGATGATGTGGCTATGCCCTTACTCCCTATAAATTTTACTGCTCTCTATGGTTTTATAGTGCATCAGTAATTGGCCATGGCTATAACTAATAATATATATATAGGATCTTACATGAGTGTTCATTACATATGAGGTTTTATGAAACAAGTCAAAGAAGTTTTTATTTTTGCAAGCCTTGGCAAGCTAAAATTAAAACTTCGAGATGAGTTTCATAAAATCTCATGTGAAATGAACACAAATTTTTTATGACGTATCTACAAATGTCATATTTTTACACGTATAGTGTGCAACCGTGTTTAGTGCGCAGGTACGTTTTTGAGTTCTTTTTTGGAGAAAAAAAAATTTACAAAAAAATCTCAGTTTTTGTATCTTCGTTCAAAACATTTTGCATTGCCTTCAAACACTCTTAAAGAACAAAATCAACCGGTTCCTATTGTTAATCAGTGCTTACTACATTATCATAACAAAGAATTTAATGTCAAGATGTAGTTCGAAAATCCAGTAGAGACCACCATTTTGTCCTGCTGTCCTTGTAATCCTGATGTTATTTTATTTTTTCTCTCTGAGGTCACAATGAATTTTCAGTCATATTTCATTAGTGACATATGCAAAAATTTTACATGGGCGAAATCACAGGATATCAGGCAGACTATGTGATAAATATCCATCTGCAGATGCTTGCATGTACATGACATCAACAAGACTGCATGGTCAGATACTGTAGTGGGTAATTAATTATAGAATATAATTTACGGCAATTATTTATAGTCCCAATTAACTTCTGGAGATTTCCATATCGCATTACAAAAAAATGGAACTAATTAAAGGTAAATAGTACTAACTACTTAAATCCAACATTGTTTTAGTATCTCATACATACATGACCATAGCTGTTAATAGGACGTTAATAAATCAAACAAACAAACTCAAAATCAACATTATTGTATTGCCTGTGATACCATATGCATCCTAATGTATGGGTACAACATTTTGGAAAATAATCTGTCTCTGCTATTAGTGCCAAGAGGTCTTCTTCAGATACATGTTGGACTATACCACAAGGAAGGCATTGTGTCAGAGTTAATAGATTCTACCACCATTCACTGATTTGTCACCGGTTTTAGGCTTGGGAGATTTTTCTGTCAAACCCTAGGGTATGAAAGATTGCGCACGCTAAGCTTTTGAACCTGAAGACAATAACGTGACATCATGACTTCATGTGGTGTGACGTTGGCATGCATTATTGATGACATCATCAATATTGATGTGCAGACGATGGAACCATGTTCATGTCGCGTTTGAAAATGCTTCTATTTAGGCTATTATCTCTATTTTTCTTTTGTATATGGGAGAAAAAGAATCATTCCCGTACCTATGAGGGTGTAACAACAAAATCACAACCCTCGGGAAGGTTTTGGGTGTCACAACAGAGGATACAGGTAGCTTGGTCCTATAGTCCAACATAACTATGACTATACCCACTGATGTTTTACCTTTATTTGTAGATGGTTTCACCCTGGGGTAGATAGACACACAGCAGAGAGTTTGTTACTACAGAATGGAGTGGATGGAACATACATGCTCCGACCCGACGCTCCAAAGCTGGGGAGTATGCTTTGTCAGTAAGGTTGGTATACTTAACAATGAAGATAATCAGATGATTTAAACAGACATCTGCCGCGTCCCACCGATGGACATGTCTGGCAAAATTTTAAAATCCGGTACGGATTGACCGTCCGGCAATTATTGAGTACCGGAAGTCGGCAGAAATGGCATCTCTGAAGTATTACGTAGGTGCCGAACCTGGCAAAAACGTTAAACTGCATAAGATAATCATGAAAACAGCTGCCTGGATAATAGCAGGAAAGTCATGTTTACTTCAAAAATTCACATTAATGTTTGGTCCGGCAAAATCTTGTTCGATCCAGCTTACTCACAGTCCTTGACGGTCCGAATGTCCGGCCATTTTTTTCAACTTTCGCGATGTCTGTTTAAATTTACTCTCAATAGAATTTTATTATCAAGTTAAAAGAATCCAAACGTCATCTTTTTCTGTTACCTTTTGATCATATTGTTTGAAAATCAGAAGTAACATACATTCTTATCTCAAGAAAAGTAGACATAATGATTATAAGGCACATGCTTGAAGGAGCAATATGAAGAATTTACTTTCTTATATTTCTTCCCCTTCAATTTATTCCAAAGGCAAGTCTGGAAAGTAATCCATTCTGAATAAATATTCTTCATATCATTCCAATAAAATTATTGATGAATAGAGATATTTTTAATATTTCTAATTTGAGAAATTAGGACAGCATTATTCTAGCAGGAAAAGAGAATAATTCTCAAATTTCCCATCCTTGATTTCATAAAAAGTTCATTTACATCCTTATGACCATGGAAACCCCCATAAATCAAAGATGTAGTACAGTCAACATCCTAATTAGTACCTTTTTTGCTTCCGTTGAAGGTGTACGTGTGTGACTAATGAGTGATAAGCCATATGCTATAGGCATATACATGCTAACATCTTTAAACACTCCCATTACTGTGTACGTAACAGTAAACTGGCCTTTCACCTATCAACACTATTTTACACTCCCTGTATATAGCTGTGTAATGGGCTGTATAATATACCTGTTAATTACGTTTTAAATTCTCACAGGTGTGACAAATCTGTGAAGCATTTCAACCTGTCTGTTGAGGGTACTGACTTTAAATTCGGACACGGCGAATTTCACAGTATGAGCGAACTCATCAACCATTTTGCTAATAAACCTTTGATAGGTGCTGATTCAGGTAAGAATGTTTGTTACAATGCACTCTAATGAATAAAATGTTTTGTTTCTAGAATTTCTGTTTTTTGCTATATTTTGTAGTAGTCTGCTGTCATTTTGTAATTCATAGGTGTGCCATTTAACAACAGTACTATAAATTTTAGAGGAACTTTAAAAAAAAAAAAGGCTGAGATTGAACTTTTTCAATCATTTGTTGAGAAAGCACCAGAAACTGATGGTAGATATAGATATTTTCTTACAATTTAATTGTGTCTTACAATCATGCAATTGGGATATATAGCAGATAAAATCACTCTACCAGCAGAGCATCCATTCTATAGCAACAGGGCCCAGTTTTACAAACATTCCTTACATTTAAGGAATTCCTTAAGAGAGCATAGCATATTTTTGAAAGGCTCCTTAAATTCAGGGGTTTCCTTAACTCAAGTAATGCTTTCCTATAGAGAATTTCAAGTTAAGGAATGTTCATGAAACTGAAAGGGGATGAGCTCGAGGTTGCTAAGAAGTTAGGTGACAGTCTTCCATTAGACCTTCATTTCTGAGTCACAGGGTTGAGGTCCATAAATGACCATAGCTGTTATGAGGATGGGGAACAGAAACAAACCTAATTGAATCTTTTGACTTTACAGGCCAACTGACACTGTTGAATTACCCCTACCCACGTAACATTGAGGAGCCCAACATGTACGACACAATAAGGGTCCATGCAGAGTTTAGTACAGCAGATGACTTTTCTAGAGGTCCAGAATTTGCGGTATGTTTTATTCTGAGCAGTGTGTTAACCGAAAATCATTCTCAGAGTACAAATATTAAAAGCAACATAATTAAGACACAAAACACTATTGGATACAAAATATATTTCTGATTTCTGTAGCATAATATTTTGATATCTTGTTATTGCTACATCACAAAATGAAATTCAAATGAAAAAATCTTCTGCACTTTTTTTGTTTCACTAATTGATGTTGTAGGTATGGTGATTTTGAAAATTCAATGTATTTTCAGATTAACTCAAAGGAAGGTTTTCTAACCAAACTTGGAGCTCGGTTCAAGGTAAATAAGTTGACCCCAAGGTGCCCCAGCCCTGGCAGTTCCGATCAGAATACAGTTGTATACTAGACTAGTATAAATAGTATATTTGTTGTGAGACCACCAAAATGTATAAATGTATACATCTTTAATGCACTTTTACAAGCTGGGAGAATAAAATATTTGTACTGTGAAAAAAAAAATTTTGTGCTTGTCAAAATTAAGCAGATGTACACATCTACACTCAGTTCTACTATTGTTCAAAGATTAAGGATTGAAACCTTTAAAATGGAAAACCTGTGTACATAAACAAAAAAATGTGATAACAATACAGGGTTTGGATGCCAAAGGATATCTGTGATTTATACTGGCAGACTTAGCATACCAGATGGTTTATGTATCTAATTAATCTTTGCAGACTTGGCATACCAGATGGTTTGTGCTACAGAAATATGAACTTCGGTACTACAAAAAGAAAGAAGACACCAGGGCCATCCGAGCTATGGACCTCCGGGAATGTGAGGAATGCAAACGAGATTACACTAACAAAGGCAAATTTAATGTTTTCAGGTAAGGCAGGTAAAACGGAAGACTGAAGCAGTAGTTATAATGTTTTACTTCAGGAAATATTCAACACACTGCTCATGTAGTGTTTCATTTGAAGAAAACTGAGAATTTGTGTCAATTAACATTATATTTATTCTGATTAATGTTAAAGGTAGGTTTCGCCCAATGAAATATAAAGACTACGAAATTGAAATTTATCCTATACATAGATATAATCTTCAGATCATTTTCAATGCATACAGCGAACAATATGGGTGGTCAGTTGCCTAGCTTGACCAGGAAAATACTCCTCTAAAAATAGAGCGAAGTCAAGCTTTACATAGAACATGACGTATTTTTTCCAAAACGAGGCTGCAGCAACAAACGGAAGCGTGCAACAAAATGTCAGATAGAAGTGACAGTCTTGCCACGGCATGTTTAGTTAAAAAACAACAACAACAAATCGAAGTGCGAGGGACTGTTAATACATATCATATAATCTAAAACACTTCATGTTACTTACATACGCTCGCTAACTTTGTACACAAAATATACATGTAGTTAGTCTGCGGCTGTTTGTGCGCTGGCATATGTGTTGAAATTTAACTCACCACATGCAATGCCGTTACACGAGTCCCAACAGATCCGGGCAAGTTCCGCTTGAGATGTGGCTTCTGTTTCTTCTATTGCTACATGCCGTCTCTGAATTTAATTCCCTATAAATATCCTAGGGTGCTACCGAATCCATTATAATTTCCTCCACTTTGTTGCCGATTCAGATATATTTTTTTCATCTCACACACTTTCGTTCAGCCATTTTGTTTACTTTAAGTGCGTGACAATGCGCATGCGCCAAACTTCGACAACACAATACATCGCAGCTTCATTTGCATATTATTTTGTCTGACGGACACCGTAATAAATCAAGGATTTCCTTCAATTTTCTATTCAAGACACATTTATTCAATCTCAAACACATAAAGAAATTAGATTGAGATATTGTAATATGTCTTTTCATCTTTTCTTCCGCTTATCGCATTTCACAAAAAAAATATTTATTTGGTTGGGCGAAACCTACCTTTAAAGATGCTCCACCGCTGACAAATGGTATTTTTTTCACTATCAAAAACAGGAGCAGACGATTTAGTATTTTTCTTCAGTTACAAAAGTTACTTACTTTACACCATTACCACCATTGAAAAGTTTGAGCTTCTAATTTTACTTCAAGTTAAAAAAAATCAATTGCATCCTGAAAAATATCGGTGTCACTATATCCTATATGGAAGGAAGTACTGATTGCGCATGCAACAAAGGCGAAATAAATTATTTTATATAATTTTTTGTGTTAATTAGACATATATATACATGATCAAACACCAATTATTGTTCAACTGATGGATATCATTTATGCTTTGTCGGCGGTGGAGCATCTTTAAACTTTTCAATGAGAAATCAATTTAAAAAAAAAAAAATTATATTTACTTCCAAATGAAAATTGATGTGTTTGCATCAAGTAACAGATTATCAAAGCATCTAGTAGTTAAAATGTCAAGCTGTGAATAGTATTACATGTATATCCGATATACAAGCTGCAAAATTCTTATAAAATACAGTATATAACAAGATTAAAACAATGAAATTTTGCGTTGCAGGGTTGTTTTTAAGTGGAGGACATTTTTCATGTATTCCACCACAGAACAAGAGTGCAATGACTGGATCAAACTCATCAACTGGAAATTGGTATGTTATGTTCGCTACTCTGCCCTCTTATGGTAGCATTGCGAACCCTTTAGTGGGTCAAGTCAGTTAAAATCTGAAAAAGACAGAAAGACCTATAATCTGTTATGATTTTTCTTTGAGGAGAAATATATGAGTTCTATGTGTAGTACTTCGCAGGTTTCCTATACAATTATGAGTAATGTTCAGGATTGTAGTAGTTGGATGTTTCAAGGATGAATTCAGTCTTGATTGATTTTACAGAAATGATATCAACATATCTACTTAAAGCCTTTCACTGTAGAAAATAGCTATTCATAACCTGATAGAGGTAGAGGGGATACTCTGATCAAAATGGCGTCTTTCCATTACACGCCAATTCAGCTTCTAGTGTTTAATGGGGGTTCACATTGGTGTCCTATGCTATCCTCTACAAGGGTGACCGGGTTTATTAAAAAAGTTTATTGTCCATAAATATTTTGAAAAAAGTTGACCACCATAATTTGGTAGCTTGTTGTTCAAATCTACTCCAAGTCTTGAAAATTCATCCATTCTGTTACTATTTCAGAAAAATACTCCAAGACGGCCATGATTATTGCTGAACTTGTGTCAGAGAATTACTGTGTGTTCTAGTAAGTGGTATATGAGTGCAATCAAAAGAGAGAAAGACTTCTGTGTAAGGAAGCGTGACACAGTTTGGAGGATTCCAAACATTTTGGTCTGCTTGATGTGTGTCATATTATCTTCCTTCGTCACTGCCAATCATTTGTCTATAGGCATCAGACTACAGTTAATGCAGTGATTGGCATCTTACACTTTAAATCTTTCTCACGGTGAATCAATTTTATTGCCAATAATTTTTTTCGCAAGTTGCAAAATTGGTGACCCCGGTGTGAATGTTGGTGTTCTCATTCAACCAAATGAGATTTAAAGGATTTGAGGACGTTTCTGAACTGCCGTCTCAAGAACCTGCTTTAATTGAATGACACGTTACTAGAGCAAGATCACCGGATGGCTTGCTTCATGCCACAGTCACACATCAAGCTATGTTTTTCAAAAAATTCCATGTCAGCAAAATGTAATCATTTAGTGTTCATTTAGGCTAAATTGATGCAAAAGTTGTGTTCCAGATAGGCATTGGCATGATTCACACATTATGTTTTCATCAAATTCTGCATTTGTAATGCAAGATCGGTGATGTTCATGAAGGTAAAGTCATTGATATGTTGTACCAAAATGCTGCAGACATTTATTATATTGATTATAGTTGCTATTGACAACGTTTACTACTGTGTTGTTGTGTGGGACAATATTAATGTCCAGTAAAAATGTATTTCAATTGAAAGTGCAATTGCTTCAGCTCTGAAAATAAGTTTGTGTCCACTTAATACTTACACTGCATGCATCCTAATGCTTATTCCCCATGTACTTTCAAATATTCTCTACTTTGAAGAAAGATTTTGATATTTACAATCATTTATGATTGACAGTATGACAGTACAATGTATTTGAATTGGCAAATTGAGTTTAATTTATTGGTTTGTGGATTAGCCATTTTTCTACTATCTTCATGTGGATAACTCCACGGAATTAAACATTGTCACAATTGAAAAATATTTACTAAATATCTAATTAATTCTACAACTGTTGTACAGTATACTTGTAACATTTTAGAAATAGCTAACACAAGAGAAAGAAATGTACAACAACTATTTTTCATCTTTGTTTAATCAAAACATTGGCCCAACGTATTTAGTATTATATATATAGACTTCACATCAGCATTATTTGTTATGATAGAAACACTTTTGTTTTGCTATGAAATTATTGTTTTTGATTTATATAGATGTATACAACTTTTTTAGCTGTATACTTTGAAAATGAACACATCATACATTACTGCTAGCACTGGCAGAAAAAAACATTGTTTATCGACAGACTCTCATAATTGAATGAGATTTTAAAGTGATATTCCAATCAAATTTCTAACTGAAAAGAATTTTTCTTTTTGTTTTGTTTGCAGTTGTGTCTTATTTGCTATTGTAATTCATTATTATCTAATTATGAAGTAGAAATATATTTGATAATTATTTTTTAGCAAACTAGAGAATATTTTTTGTTAGAGTATTAGAAGATTTTATTTTGTTTCCGTGAACTTTTATTCATTCCCCTTGTCGTTTGATGATCTTGAGAAGATTTCCTTTGCTCAATATTTTTTTGAAGTCTCACACATGTATACATGTGTAAAATGTTTATATACTAGGCATACCTATAGGTTAATAAGTTATTTCAATGTTAATTACTAAGATCAAGAGCTCAGTTTTTGAAAGCATGTATTTCACAATGTTTTCTATTGAAAAGAAATTAAACTGTAAACTTGCATTCTTTTTAGTGAATAATTTACAGTATAATGTTTGAATATAACCAATCATAAAGCAATTATAATCCATCTGCTCGTATGAGTTTGTATATTACGATGGATACAGTATTTCATATTTATATATAAAATATATATATTGCTTATATCTAGTGGAATGAATTTTCTAAAATATGATCTTTCCAATTTATATTTCTTTTTAAAGTTTATTTTTTACCAAAGTGTCATCAAAATTCTTACCAACAGAAAAATGAAAATATTTTTTTTTCTGAATCTAAACCAAAGCTTGTTCGTTGTTATGGACAATGAACACAGCTGATTATTATATACATAGTTTGGGACCTGTATTGTTTTACTTTTTAATGTATTGGACCATTCGCAGTGTGTATTTTAGCTTTAGAAATGTATTCATCTTTTTTAGCCCACCATCATCAGATGGTGGGCTATTCAAATCGCCCTGCGTCCGTGGTCCGTCGTCCGTCGTCCGCCGTCCGTCGTCCGTCCGTAAACAATGCTTGTTATCACTATTTCTTAAAAACTGCTGCAGGGATTTTGTTCAAACTTCACATGGAGGGTCCCCTTGGTCCATATTTGTGCCATACAGATTTTGAGGCTGATCGGAAAAACAAGTTGAAGTTTGTTATCGATATTTCTTGAGAACTACTGAAGGGATTTTGTTCAAACTTCACATGGAGGTTACCCTTGGTCCTTAGTTGTGCCATACAGATTTTGAGGCTGATCGGAAAAACAAGATGGCCGCCAGGCAGCCATCTTTGATTTTGGCAGTTGAAGTTTGTTATCGATATTTCTTGAGAACTACTGAAGGGATTTTGTTCAAACTTCACATGGAGGGTACCCTTGGTCCCTAGTTGTGCCATACAGATTTTGCGGCTGATCGGAAAAACAAGATTTTTGATTTTGGCAGTTGAAGTTTGTTATCGATATTTCTTGAGAACTACTGAAGGAATTTTGTTCAAACTTCACATGGAGGTTACCCTTGGTCCCTATTTGTGCCATACAGATTTTGAGGCTGATAGGAAAAACAAGATGGCCGCCAGGCGGCCATCTTGGATTTTGATAGTTAAGGTTTGATATCCCTATTTCTCAAAAAGTGCTGAAGGGATCTTTCTCAAATTTAATATGTAGGTTCCCCTAGGGCCCTTGTTGTGCATATTGCATTTTTGGACCAATCGGTGAACAAGATGGCCGCCAGGCCGCCATCTTGGATTTTGATAGTTAAAGTTTGTTATGGCTATTTCTCAGATAGTACTGAAGGGATCTGTCTCAAATTTCATATGTAGGTTCCCCTAGGGACCTAGTTGTGCATATTGCATTTTGGGACCGATCGGTTAACAAGATGGCTGCCAGGCAGCCATCTTGGATTTTGTTATTCAAAGTTTGTTATCGCTATTTCTCAGAAAGTACTGAAGGGATCTGTCACAAAATTCATATGTAGGTTCCCCTAGGGCCCTAGTTGTGCATATTGTGATTTGGGACCGATCGGTCAACAAAATTGCTGCCAGGCAGCCATCTTGGATTTTTATATTCAAAGTTTGTTATCGCTATTTCTCAGAAAGTATTGAATGGATCTTTCTCAAATTTCACATGTAGGTTCCCCTAGGGCCCTAGTTGTGCATATTGTGATTTGGGACCGATTGATCAACAAGATGGCCGCCAAGGAGTCATCTTGGATTTTGATAGTTGAAGTTTGTTACCGCTATTTCTCAAAAGGTACTGAAGCGATCTGTCTCAAATTTTATATGTAGTATGTTTGAAAAAGTTTAAAAAGTAGAGAAAAGATCCATCTTTCCTTTGTCAGATATAGATCATTCTTTGGTGGGCGCCAAGATCCCTCTGGGATCTCTTGTTTGTATTGATGTGACTTTTACACTGATATATAATTAGAAATTATATACAGTCTACTAGGTTTGTATTTTGTGTTTTAAATAATCTGTTTTCTCCACTGGTTTTGATTTGTGCCAAAAACTGTACAACTTGTCCAAGTATACATCATAGTTACATTTATCAATCATTCTCATTTTTACTAATTTATTAATTTCACTTACATATTTTAATCCATTTTGTTGTAATCTGTACCAAACATAAACACAGAATGGACGTCATTTATACAACAGTATAATATTACACACCGGTATGTGTGGTGGCATCATGGATACAATGGTTTTGAAAGGGAAGCTTAGAAGCTCTAGAAAAGGTCATTTGGTTCAAAGTTACACTTACTAGTACAGTTTGTATTCAAATGAACAAAAAAAGTAAATGGCTTGTTTGATCTCAACATATATAGGTACAGTCTGTTTACATACCTGGTTGTTTTGTCTTAAAGTATTCATATTTTGCCTAAATTTGAAAAAATAATTAAAAATATGAATAAAAGTATTATTAATTTTTCTGTATTGAAAAACAGGGAATAGGATATAATTTAGCCTTTATCATGATGGATATATTAGACTCTGTGCAGTCTCAGTTTTTACTCCATTTCAAAATTCCCAGCTGAAAAATAGCTTTGTGAACAATGCATAATGATATTGTTTGTGTTTAGCTTTGACTTGTATTGACTATGCATGTGCCTTTTGTACCAGATCTGCAGTGCTTGTGAAATGCATTTAACTTGTTTAAACAATTATTGATTAGATTTCATAACTGAAGGCAAAACAAGAATTAAAAAGGTAGATCAAAATTATTACTCAATCGTAAATATTTCAGCACAAACTAATTACTTGGTTTATAAAATGGTTCTATTTTAGGAAGATTTTAATTTTGAAATATTGGTTGATATTTTGATATGGACAATTTCATATTTATTATCTGTGTATACACACTACATGTAATTCTATTATTTACTGTATAAAGTTGATTGGAAGTGTGGATGAATAAGAAGATACACTTAACAGTAACGGTATACATTATTTTTTATTTGCCAGTAATAGAAATAATGG
>NW_027187945.1:0-55184 GCF_041381155.1 Argopecten irradians | reverse complement strand
CCCATGGTTGGAAGGGGGGATTGGCCTGTCAGTGGGCCGCCTGGCGGGGACATAGTGTACCCGACGTTCAGTCAGCTTGCCCGGCACTGGGCTCTAAAACACCTACCTACAACTTTGGTACATACATGTCCTCTTTGCAAATTTAGACTCCATAAGAGGAATGAAATAAGGAGGCACTTGGTTTCAAGACATCATAAGACGCCAGTGCATGCATTACAGCTCTATGGTGTAAGCCATGGGGGATGCACCAGTCCGAACGTTGGCTACATACCACCGGAAGGGGTAAAGATGCCGAGGAGGGGCGTAACCACCCGACTTCACAGTGTAAGAGTGAACACGCAGCAGCAACGGGAGACTATTTCGATGTGTGGGGAACGTCTGTTCGTGCGTTCATGTGGTGGCGCGGGACCAGGAGGTGGCCGACACACTCCTGCCTAATAGTAGCCCGTGGTATCATGACGTGGCACCCAGAGTCACGTACGCTCCAGTAGACGAGGACTTTTCCCAATTTCAGGATTACTAAGAGAACTTAATTTATAACAAGAGCTGTTGGAGAACAGCAAAGCTCGCCTATTCAGAAGAAGTTTATGTTCAGGTATTTACTATTTAAACATGAAAATATGACAAATTAACAGACTCAAAAAAACCCCTAAAGGCCCCCCAAATTGGTTGTATTATCACGTTCAGCATCCAAATACATTAGGAAAAATAAAATCATAAACATTTATGATGACTTATGCTTAAACAATTGACAAAATAGAAACTTGCTCAAAAACTTTAACATGAAAATATGACAAATTAACAGACTCAAAAACCCCCTAAAGGGCCCCAAATTGGTTGTATTATCACGTTCAGCATCCCATACACATTAGGAAAATAAAATCATAAACATTTATGATGACTTAAGCTTAAACAATAGACAAAATAGAAAACTTGCTCAAAAACTTTAACATGGAAATATGATATCAAATTAATAGACTCAAAAAAAAAAACCTAAAGCCCCAAATAGGTTGTATTATCACGCAGCATCAATAACATTAGAAAAAAAATCATAAACATTTATGATGACTTCAGCTTAAACAATTGATGAAACAGAAACTTGCTCAAAAACTTTAACATGGAAATATGACAAATTAACAGACTCAAAAAAAACCTAAAGGGCCCCAAATAGGTTGTATTATCACGTTCAGCATCAATACACATAGGAAAAAAAATCATAAACATTTATGATGACTTCAGCTTAAACAATTGATGAAACAGAAACTTTGCTCAAAAACTTTAACGTGAAATGGGACGCCAAAATTAGCTCCCCCTATTTCGAATTGGCGAGCTAAAAAACTTTCTAGCTGTTTGAAAAACTTTTTTTAAGGGGGGGGGGGGGGTAAAAGGATTTCCGTTCTTGTTCAATACCATGTTTTGTGTTTATATATATGTTATTTTTGTAAAATACCATCTTGTATGTTTAATTTTTGTACATATGTTTGTATTATTCAATGTTTAAACTGTGCACATTTATGAAATATCATTGTACCCAAAGCACATGCAGCTGGTAGATTGTGCTTATACTCTGCCTGGAAATGTGGTGCACTATCATGCACGATAGTGGAATGTGTATTTTCCCATGAGAAATCCTGGGTTCGGAATTGATGTTGTTGTATAAAATGTTACTTTAGCGTAAGCAGCCTAATATTTAAATATTTGGGGCTGATCACAGTTCACCTGCTGTGTATAACATAATATACAATTAGCGTCGGGGTCTTTTAAGTGACAAGGTCCGATGGTATTCCTGTAAGAAATCACATTGTAGATTTGGATCTAAGGTATTTTCAGCATTTGGCATCGGTAATACACATCAGGGGGATTTATGAAGCAGTTGATATGACAATTATAAAACATACTGTGTCAGAGTGAATACGGGTACATGATAATGGAATATATTGATAAATAATCTCAGATGATAAATTTTGAGCTTAAAATATTAAGTTCTATCATCTTGTGGAGTTTGATTTTGATTTTTCAAATTGTGTGTTCCAGCAATGATTGTTGGCTGGTGTATGTTTTTTATAAAGGCCTTTATTTGTATTTTTCTACCATGGACGCATGGATTTGTTAATACGTTTATATTCATGTTATGAAGTTTTGAACTGTCAGTGTACCAAATGTGGGCATTTGTCTTTTTAAGGGAGGGCGAATGTAAAAGTATTGGATTTATCCGTACTTACACTCTGTGTGTTTGTTATGTCCTAGGTGACAAATCATGTGTTGTGATCGAGACTCCATTTGTTATGGGGATTTTCCCGATTGGGAATCCCGTTTCCGGTTCATACTTATGTAAATTTTGATTGGCTGTTATTTTTGATACCTAGTCCACTCACCTGTATAGCATGAACACGTGCTGTTCATGGCATATTAAATTTGGGTATATAGCCAGGTGTTTTAGCTTAGTATAGCGAGTTCTGACGGAAGCTTTCATATAGCTAGTTAGCTCCATTCTCTCTCTCTCTTCAAGGTAATTATCCCGATATTTTGTAGGATTTTTCGGCCGTAGACCTCAAAATTACTCCGGGTTGGGTGGTTGTATTCCATGTAGACAGCATTTAAAATGTGGTAAATGTTAATATAGTGGACCCCAGGGTCGGGAGAAGGGTGGTCGTTGGAGTCGGAAATATTAAAATATAGTGTGCTGTAGTTGCTCAGCTTAGGCCTGTATTGTTTGTTTGTTTGTTTGATTTATTAACGTCCTATTAACAGCTATGGTCATGTAAGGACGGCCTCCCATGTATGCGGTGTGTTGCGTGTATGTTGTGCGAGGTGAGTGAGGTGAGTGTACTGGGAGACTGCGGTATGTTCGTGTTGTGTCTTCTTGTATAGTGGAACTGTTGCCCTTTTTGTAGTGCTATATCACTGAAGCATGCCGCCGAAGACACCAAGCAACACACCCCACCCGGTCACATTATACTGACAACGGGCGAACCAGTCGTCCCACTCCCTGTATGCTGAACGCTTCGGTGCAGACTTTTTAGGTGTGTCTCGGCCAGGGGACAGAACCCAGAGCCTGTTTTGGCCATGTTGTCTCGCTGGTGAAAAATGCGTTTTTTGTAAATATTCTGTGATGTTCTGTATTTCATCTCCATGTATAGCCATTGTGTCTTGTCTATAATAAAATGTTGAACTTTATGAATTGTGTTGTCGTCCGTTGACCTGTAGACCTAGCAAGCAGAAATCGAGACGGAAACACAGAGTTGAAGAACCTATAAAAATTTACTACACGAGGTTAAATTGCAGATCGGTGACGAACACTGAAACTTTTACATTGGTGCTGTGACCAGGATCCTGCATTTAGGAGAGGTCGAACGCTTCACACCAACACAAATGGCATGGGAAGGTTGGTAGAGCTACTCTATACTTGTTGTACATGTATTAAGCTTTCAAACAGGGGGAGTCGAAAACGCTTCACACCGACAAATGGCATGGGAAGGTTTGGTAGAGCTACCATACTTGTTGTACATGTATTAAAGCTTTCAAACAGGGGGAGTAGTAGTGTAAAAGGAGCGGGTTGGTGTGACTTGTACATAGTGTTAAATAAGGTCTCTGTCACTCAGCTGACGGAGCATGCTTCTTTGGCTCAGTCGGTAGAGCCGTAGATTTCCACGCAGGAGACCCGGGTTCGATTCCTGGTCGTGGCACTCGGCAGGAATGTGTATTTTCCCTGTTTTTCTACACTAATACAGATTTTCGGAAATACGAATACCAAAGTTGAAAATGAAAAAAAATAGGATTTGATAGTTTGCTTGATTTTGAGCAATCTGATTGAAATACAGATCCTTATAACCACTCCGTTCAATAGAGGATCTGAGAAAATCCGATCAAGTATCATGTTCGGATGACCTTTATACCATGTGTAATTCAGACCAAATTCATTTTCTGGGGCGCGACGATTTATACCCAAAAACACATAAAAACGACCCAAAAACACCGTTAATTGTTGAAATGTTGTTTTCAAAACGCAGAATATTGCTTAAAAATGTGTATTAACCAATTTGCGATAATTTTGGGTTTTTTAATATTGATATCATTCAAAGGGGAACAACTCTAACGACGATTTACCAAAAAACACATCAAAAAACATAAAATGTGATATTGTCAGAACAGTGTTTTTTCATTTATCTATTGAAAAATATAAGTTTTGACGAATTAAGATGTGAAATTCATTCACCGGCACTATAAAATACATATATGATTCTTTATCAGTATTTGCAAAGTAAAGCACTATTGCCCACTAAAAATAGATTTGTTTCTACCTGTATTATGTTTTTTTTGTTTTATCACATTTTGTTACAAAATTAAATTTTGTTTGTTTGTTTGTTTGATTTATTAACGTCCTATTAACAGCTATGGTCATGTAAGGACGGCCTCCCATGTATGCGGTGTGTTGCGTGTATGTTTTGCGAGGTGAGTGTACTGGGAGACTGCGGTATGTTCGTGTTGTGTCTTCTTGTATAGTGGAACTGTTGCCCTTTTTATAGTGCTATATCACTGAAGCATGCCGCCGAAGACACCAAGCAACACACCCCACCCGGTCACATTATACTGACAACGGGCGAACCAGTCGTCCCACTCCCTGTATGCTGAACGCTAAGCAGGAGCAGAAACTACCACTTTTATAGACTTTGGTGTGTCTCGGCCAGGGGACAGAACCCAGAGCCTTCCTCACAGTGGCGAACGCTCAACTCAAGGCCAAAAGTGAGGCGGTGCCAAGGGAGGCATTAGGAAAGATAAAGTCAGTTAGGAAGAAGAAAAAAGATAAGATTCCAAAATTTAGTCGCCTTTTACGATCATGCAATAGGGGCAGCAGGTACAATTCTAACGCCCTACCTTAATAGATAAGTAATATGTGGACTTATCCCAAGATATAATATGGCTCCGACAAGCGGAAAACTGATGACAGAATACTACAGTGTATATAAACATGATTTTTGGGAGTAAAAGGATGGTAAATGTAAAAGGATAATATGGGATATATCATACACAATATCTTGCTGAAAAATATTCAGAAAAAAGTTATTATACTTATCTTGTCTCGAAATTACATATAATATGGACAAGACGGAAATGAGACTGATACTACAGTGTATATAAAGGTTATGATTTTGGGATACAAGGATTAAATCGTTAAAAGATAGATATATATGGCTCCGACAAGCGGAAACTGAGACAGATACTACAGTGTATATAAAGTTATGATTTTGGGATAAAAGGATGGTAAATGTTAAAAGATAAATGGATAATCATAGACAGTATTTTCTGAAAAATATTCAGAAAAAAAGAAATCTACTTATCTGTCTAGATTACCATAGATATATATGGCTCCGACAAGCGGAAACTGAGACAGATACTATATTTACATAATATCGAATCACACGTGCATGGAAGTGGTACATTTTTCTAAACTATCGCTTCCTTGTTCTTTCTGATTTACAACGTCGTCTTTGACCAGGTTTTTTGTGCCACTGTTTGATCTTGGAGCTTGACACGAAAAAGTATTGCAAGATGATTGAATCAATTTTGCATGTAATCTCGTTGTTTTCTTTTTTTGCAGGAATGCCCGAAAATGTCTTTTTCCTTACTACTTTTTTTGCCCAAACAATCTGCTGTTACTGTGAATAATTGAAATTGTGGGTCTATTATGTAGTTGCCACTTCCATGCAAAGCCCTTCGAAAGTCTAAAATTTGTATATTGGACACCAAAGACATCTTGTTTATCAGTTCAGGTAATTTATGTTGCTTAAAACTTGCTGCCTGCTTAAGCCTGTTATTCATTGATTCAGAGTTATTATTGGTCCATAACCCTGATATCAATTCCTTTCGGAGAGGTGAGATGACAAATGACCTTAGTTTGGGTTCCAGAAAATTTTGCCAATATTGTCCAAAGTGATTTTTAAGTATGGCTCCAAATCGTCTTTTCTGTTGGCATATTCCATATCATTTTTGCCGAGGACAATGCCGTCTTCAGCAAATATGATGTTATGAATGCTCTGTCTGTCTGTATAAGATGTACTTTTTTTCTCTAAGAATCTGTTTAAGTTTTCTTTAATGTGTCCGGTGCACAATAAAAAGTTTCCATTTGGAAAGGCATCGTGTAGTGCATTTGTCATCGCACGCTCCTCGTCACTATATATACCTATAGTTACGTCACTCGTGCCTAGTCGACTGCGTACATGTGAAAAGAAATAATGATAGGTGTGATAATCAGCATCCCAATGTAGAAGAATTGGTCCTAACATTATGGGGTTTTCGTTTGTTGTTTCATGCACCACCCCTTTGTTTTTGTAAGTGATCGTTGTCACGTAACATTTTCCAAGATTGAGAGTCCTATCCACACCCATTACACTTGCACCCTCCCCAATACAGTTTGCTTTTAGATCAAGTAATTGCTCCTCTGAATAAATTATCACATTTGGAAGATTTTGCACCCCTAGCTCAATATTCCGAATTGAAGGAAATGATGGTCTTTGTGATATGAAAGAAAATATTTCATCAGTTACGTTGTTTGTAGATAGTTCTGGATTTGTTTTATTTCTTTTTTTGTCTCTATACATCTTGTCCCTAATTTGACGACTTGATTTTGGACCATCAACACTATTGTCTTTTGCGAAATCATAGCATACTTCTGTGGGATCTTTCTTTTGAGCTAGGGATGCACAATCTTTCAATACCTGAGGGTCGGTCCCGACATACTTTTTCTTCATCTTTTTCTTTGAATTTCCATGAAGTATTTTCTCTTCTGATTCTCTACATCCTGAATATTCTACCAATGCTAGATTTGTTAGATGTTTTAAAGAGATCTGGTTTGGATTGTTTTGGTTGGGATGGCTGTACAGTGGTGTTAAATTTTACCGCGGCAAAATCTTAAATGCCATTGACAAACGGGTAAACTGATTTAATTGGAATTGGAATGATGTCTGTTAATGCTATTACAGTCCACGTACTGGAGCACGAATTGCCGTCACCTGCACAACTCATGCATGCATCCTCGTAGTCTGGAGATAGCAGCGAAAAACTGCTACGCTGTGGATGACTCAGCACGGCCTCTCTGTTGTTCATCATTTCCAAACACGTTCTGTATCTTAACTGTGTTGATAGATGCTCATTTCCAATTAGTGATATTGATATAGCATTAAAAAGGCAATCCCCATCGGCGGATGTTCTTGCTGGTTAATATGACGGTTCTGTTGTGTATAATGTTGCAATTGTGTTAGACACAGTGTCCACATGTAATTTCTCCGCAATGTTTGGCTGGATACATAATCGATTGTGCGTAAAGAAAAGTCTTTCTCGGTCTACTACACGTTTCAGTTTCTGGAAGCCCTGTTCGGAAGCCTGAAACAAAAATACATTCTATTTAGCTAAAGACTCTAGTTAATTGTACAGTAAATGTTATTTGTAAGAGATTATCCTAATATACTGAAGTGTAATTACTAGTAGATTATCCTATTAAACTGTATAGGTACAGACGCAAGCTGTAACTGTCTGCACGTTGCTGTCAATTGACAACGCCACTTCGCCCCAACATACAAATACGATTAGCTTTACTGTGCTCTTTGGGCGAGATGACTACGTACACGAAAATATTTCCGACAGATTTTCAAACTATTTCGTCCCCTGAAATTCAGTCAAAATTTAGCCAGCAGCAATTTGCTTGGCCATTTCTGCTGCTACATGGATGGGACTCTAGCGGACCAAAGAACAGTGGCAGAGCCGCCTGTTAGTGCTGACAATGTTTCTGCAGAGGTAATTAACACCTTCAAAGAGAGGGTAAAGTTTTTTATCATCACAAAATGAACCCAACGAGATTCTATCCCATTAGCCCTTGATGAAATTGCGTATACGTCAAGAATGGTGGGCGCACATGAGATTGTGGATATATTCGAGGAACTCTCAAGGCAAGTACAGAGAAACCAAAGGAAAAAGTGCAGATTCCCTCCCTTGTGTTGACAGTCTTGGGGGGTGGGGCATCAGACTTGTTTTCAAAAGCGCTGTTAAAATGTAAGAAGGTCGAAGAGTCATTAGCAAAGCCGATAGAAAGTCAGAGAACAGTGCAAACTTCTAACACAAATGATACTCAATCTCCTCTGGCAGACTTGTACCAAAAATCCCTATCCCTCGGGGTATCCTGGTGGAATGATGATGACCCCACAGTATCCCTCATATTTTGGTTATTAGTATCAGTATGGTCAGCAGGTTCACGGTTCACAAGGTTGAGGGTATCATAGGTCACGCCATATAGAGGAAGGGCATCTGCCGCAGCAGGGGACCCAAGCAAGTCGGACCATGTTACTTTTGTGATTCAATGGGGGCACCAGATCAAGGACTGTGAGAAACTGAAAGCGTTAAAGAAATGAATAGAACTCGGGTCTTTTTTTCGAAACTGTAATCAGTAATTTTTGTTGACATATTACACCGTAACACACATCTATTGCTAATTTTTATAAGATTATATTGGTTTGTTTGTTATTCATTATTAGTTACAAGGTTGTTTTTTTATGTTTTACCATTTGCATAGCTGGATCTCCTGCCCAAGAGACTTTATTCTCTAGTGGACCGTCAGGACCAGAGAACCTACCATTGGTCCCATCCTATAGATAATTATCATATAATAATAATTATGGTAAGCCTTGAATCGGATTATGTCCTGTTGAATATACAAAATTATATGTGATTATTGATTTCACCCAAGGGACGCTATAAATAAGATCTTAAAAAAATGCTTTCACCACAAGACTTTGCCTTTTCATTAAAGATGCTCCACCGCCGACAGAGCATAAATGATTTTCATTATTTGAACAGTAATTGGTGTTTAATCGTGTATATATATGTCTAATTAACACACAAATGATATAAAATATCTATATTTTGCCTTTGGTGCAAGCGCAATCAGTACTTCATTCCATATAGGATATAGAGGCACGGATTTTTTTCGGGATGCAATTAATTATTTTTCATATTTTAAACTTGAAGTAAAATTAGAAGCTCAAACTGTTGAATGGTGGTAATGGTGTAAAGTAAGAAACATTTGTAACTGAAGAAAATACTAAATCTGTCTGCTCTTGTTTTTAATAGTGAAAAATTACTATTTGTCAGCGGTGGAGCATCTTTAAGCTTAATTTTTTCTAAATTATTTGATAAATGTTTGATGTGGTTAGAGTATTATATTAGGATTGTCAAACCGGTCGGAATTCGTATATAAGCAACAATTAAGTAGCTGTTATACAGATCATTAAAACCACTTCGTTCAACGGAGGATCTAACAACGTTCGATTGTCCGTCCTTACGCACGATTCATCTTCATGTTAACGGATTCTCTGCTTCTACCTCTAATATTGAATATACATGGTACACGTAGCACTCTTCATATTAACGGATTCTCTGCTTCTACCTCTAATATTGAATATACATTGTACATGTAGCACTCTTCATGTTAACGGATTCTCTGCTTCTACCTCTAATATTGAATATACATTGTACACGTAGCACTCTTCATGTTAACGGATTCTCTGCTTCTACCTCTAATATTGAATATACATTGTACACGTAGCACTCTTCATGTTAACGGATTCTCTGCTTCTACCTCTAATATTGAATATACATTGTACACGTAGCACTCTTCATGTTAACGGATTCTCTGCTTCTACCTCTAATATTGAATATACATTGTACACGTAGCACTCTTCATGTTAACGGATTCTCTGCTTCTACCTCTAATATTGAATATACATTGTACACGTAGCACTCTTCATGTTAACGGATTCTCTGCTTCTACCTCTAATATTGAATATACATTGTACACGTAGCACTCTTCATATTAACGGATTCTCTGCTTCTACCTCTAATATTGAATATACATTGTACACGTAGCACATTGCTTGCAAAAGAGGTCGCCTTATGTTAATTAATCAAACAAGCCGATAAGAGGTCATGTTCGGATGACCTTTATACCACTTATAACTCAAATAAAATGCATTCTTTTCACCTTGTTACATCATTTGAAAACGTCATTTCGTCCCAGTATACAATGAGAATTAGCTTTGTTGTGTTCTTTGGGCGAGACGACAACGTACACGATCATAATTCACTTTCAAGATTCTGCAGGCAGAAATCTGATTGCCCATTTCCAAAAGTCACCGGGATGTTGTCAAGTCCTCTTATTAAACTTAGTGATACTCAGGATCGGTATTTAAATCGGATTGCATCAAACTTTTTTGTATTATTATTAATTAACGTCCTATTAACAGCCAGGGTCATGTAAGGATAGCCTCCCATGCATGCGGTGTGTATGAAGTGTTTGTTGCGTGTTTTTGGAGACTGCAGTATGCTGTTTCATCATTAAAGCATGCCACCGAAGTCACCGGTCACATTATACTCAATCTGATTAAAACACAGATCTATCATACAAATCTACGAAATATGAAAAGACGATCAAAAGGAGAAAAAAGTTATAATTTAACAAATCTTGGTAGGCAGACATCTTTACAGTCGTCGCCCGAGGATCAATTATATGCATTTTTAGGTCACCTGAGACGAAGTCTCAAGTGACCTATTCTAATCGCCTTTTGTCCGTCGTCGTCCGTCGTCCGTCGTCCGTCGTATGTCCGTAAACAATTTACATTTTCGACTTCTTCTCAAAAACCACTGAAGCAAATTCAATGAAATTTTGCACAAACCTTCTAAGGCATAAGGCCAATCAAAATTGTGAATTATATGGTCCCCAACCCCCTGGGGGCTGTGGGAGGGGCCAAAAGAGGTAAAATTGACTATAATTTCAAAAATCTTCTTCTCCACTCACAGATGTGATGGAATCAATTACTCTTCATAGATAGAGAGGTCTAAAGGTCCTTTACAAAAATTGTGAATTATATGACCCTGGGGTCTCAGGTTTCCCCTTGGGGAGGGGGTTAAGTTTACTATAGTTTATATAGGGAAAACACATTTTTGAGCATTATTTGGTCATTTGTTAAAGGAAATGAGTCAAATGTTGTCAGAATTATCCCTATGAAATGGTCATTGAATCCTATTAACAAATTTTCCATGGCTGACTCCCAGGGGCCTTAGGGGTGGGGCCAAAAGGGGTCAAAAATGTGACCGGGTGGGGTGTGTTGCTTGGTGTCTTCGGCGGCATGCACCAGTGATATAGCACTATAAAAAGGGCAACAGTTCCACTATACAAGAAGACACAACATGAATATACCGCAGTCCCCCGAAACACGCACCTCGCACAACATACACGCAGCACACCGCATACATGGGAGGCCGTCCTTACATGACCATGGCTGTTAATAGGACGTTAATTAATCAAACAAACAAACAAACAAAAATCTTCATATCCATATTGCTCCTGGCCGACTCCCAGGGGCCTTAGGGGCGGGGCCAAAAAGGGGTCAAATATGCTAAAACTTCAAAAATCTTCTTCTGAATTCACAGATTTGATGGAACTAAATACTCTTCATAGATTGGAAGGTGTTAAGGCCCTTTACTTAAATTGTGAATTTCATGGCCCTGGGATCTCAGATTTTCCTCTGGGGAGGGGGTCAAATTTACTATATTCTATATAGATAAAACACATTTGTGAACATTATTTGCTTAGTTTTTAATAGGAAATGAGTCAAACTGGGTTAGAATTACTAGCCTGAAATAGCATTTTAACACCAGATCCATGTTGGTCCTGGTTGACCCCCAGGGACCAGAGGGGCGGGGCCAAAATGGGTCAAAATGGCTAAAATTTCAAAAAATTTTCTTCTGAATTCACAGGTTTGATGGAACCAAATAATCTCCATAGATTAAAAAGTGAAATTTATTAAATCACTGACACTGACTGACTTCTAGTTTGGTACAAAAATCGTGAATTTCATCACCCCAGGGTCTCCGATTTTTCCCTGGGGAGGGGATGAAATTTACTTCAGTTATGATGAAAAGAAAAACAGATATTTTGTTCATTTTGTGTATTCAATATGTCACTCATGAGACTTAAGTTTCCCGTTGGAGGGGGTCAATTTGGCTATGCATGTACATTTGAATAAATATTTTTAGTTATTTGTAGAATTGTCATTTGTTCTTTTTAAATTTTTTTTTTTTAAACTTTTCAATACAAAAATATTTATTTGAAAGTTATTAAGACAGAAACCAGGTGAAAAAAATAGTTAAAAATAGTTTTAAAAAATCAATTAGGCAGATTGGGATTTGAACTCAAAATATTGTCTATGTATCTCTGTAAGGTAAGGGAGATAACTCTGCTAAGAATATCCTTAACAAACCGGAAGTTGATAGAATTGTGGGATATATGCAACAAGGTAACATGGCAGGGATGGCATGCTTTCAAGAATAAGTCTGTGCAAATAACATCTAAAACTTTAATTCTAGATGTTTTATTGTATTTTTTTTCGAATTGATATATATTTTCAACAGTTTTTTGATATTGTACGTCATTCTGCATGATAATTCTGTTGGAATTTGTGGACAAGTTGGTGAAAAACGAAATGTTGATCTTTGTCCAGGGCAAAGCCTACTTCGAACAGCCCATGATAATTCCCATTAAAATGTTATGCTATCATATATTAATAGTCATATAGGCAAACACATGGATCTTCAAATATAGTTTCAACAATTTATTAGTTTATGCTCCCGATAACTATTAAATTTACATTTATATTGTACTCACACTTTTGAAAAGGGAGGGATACACATATGTGCAATATGTTTTACATGATTAAGTGCCTATAATTTTACACTACAACCTTTCCCTATCAGTTACCTTTAGAATAATGTAAATTTAGGCAAAGCTATTCTGAGAGCGCTGCAGTTAATCCATTGTTTGTTTGGGTTTTTTTTAACTATTACCAAATAGAAATATATGATTGTTATGAATGCAGTTTAGATGCCATGTATATAATTAAAGGATATCTTAACGGCGAAAGAGTTATCTCCCCTGACCCAACAGGCTATCAATATCGTGTGTTAACTTATGTTTTTAAAATGCTTATTGTGCACATTATTGACTTACTGTATGGCTTGAAACCATTTTTATACTAGAATGATAGCCTTGCTGAATTACTAATATTGAGTTTATAACAAAAAACAATATTTAGCATAGAATACTTCTACTTACGGCGGCTACAAAGTATACCTCAACGTCATTCTCTGTCAACAGGCAGAAATTTCTGAAGCAAATGGTCACGTAAAACTGCTTTTAAGTTAAGATTCAGGCCAAAATGTAAATGTTTGATTCACTTAAGAATTAAATTGGAAGGTTTATGCTGGATCTTGTTGAGATTTCCGTTTTCTGTTTATGAGAATGTTTTCCAACTCTACATATACAGGGCATCCATTAACCCGAGACCTCGGGTCATTGACGCAGCAAAATTTATTCTGACGCACGATCTTTGCATGCCGTGCGTCAATCTGACGCTTCATATTTTTACTACCACTGCCCATCAGACTTGTGTATGTGTGTGTATTATTTGATGGCCAGCCCTCAATAATGGGGCCGCGGTGGCCGAGTGGTTAAGATGTACCGACATATAACCACATGCCCTCCACCTCTGGGTCGCGAGTTTGAATCCTATGTGGGGCAGTTGCCAGGTACTGACCGCTGGTCGGTGGTTTTTCTCCGGGTACTCCGGCTTTCCTCCACCAACAAACCTGACACGTCCTTAAATGACCCTGGCTGTTAATAGGACGTTAAACTAATCAAACCAAAGAAAGCCCTCAATAAAGTCTGTATTAGCTAGGGTCAGTGACACTAATTGGTAGAACACCCCACGCCAAATAAAAGATTCACTCAACTGTGACATAATCCGACCATAATCTGCTAATTGGAGCACAGGTAAAGAAGTCAAACCTCTACTGAGTACCTATACCTACCTCTAGTCCGCTAATACTGCACTTTGTTATCAGCAATCACGTTTTTAATCAAAGCTTTATTATATTCCCATTTCACTAAATTAAAGCTACATAACTTGCAATCAGGTATACAACAGAGTTGAGATCGTAGATAGGCCAAGTTTGGTGCATGCTGCAGTAGCCATTTTGTTGTTAACCAGAATAATCTTACGTGTGCATTACCCACAAACCATCAGCTTGGGAGTTCCTGTTACCGCGTCTTATTTGTTTTTGGCGGCAAATATGAAAAGAGGATTGACGTGGAAAAGAAACACAAAAGAAATAAAAAAAAATTGTATTTATTTTTTAAAAGGTAGTTTTAGAAATGCCATTCGTCTGTCCGTCCGTTAACAATTCTTGTTATCACTATTTCTCAGAAAGTACTGAAGTGATCATTCTCGAATTTCATATGTAGGTTGCCCTAGGGCCCCTTGTTGTGCATATTGCATTTTGGGACTGATTGGTCAACAAGATGGCCGTCAAACAGCCATCTTTGATTTTGATTGTTAAAGTTTGTTATCGCTATTTCTCAGGGCCGCCAGGAAGCCATCTTAGATTTTGATTAGTTAAAGTTTGTTATCGCTATTTCTCAAAAAGTACTGAATGGATCTGTCTCAAATTTCATTTGTAGGTTCCCCTAGCTATAGGGCCCTAGTTATGCATATTGCATTTTGAATTGTAATTGATTGGTCAACAAGATGGCCGCCCGGTCGCCATCTTGGATTTGGATAGTTACCGCTATTTCTCAGAAATTACTGAAGGGATCTCATATTCCATACGTGGGTTCCCCTTGGGCCCTAGCTTGTTCATAATGCCTTTTGAGACTGATCGGTCAACAAGATGGCCAACCGGCCGCCATCTTGGATTTCATCGTTGAAGTTTGTTACAACTATTCCTTAGAAAGTACTGAAGCGATCTTGTCTCAAATTTATGTGTAGTATGTTTGAAAAAGTTTGAAAAGCGGGGAAAAGATCCCTCTTTTCATTGTGAAACATAAATCATTCTTCGGTGGTCGCTAAGATCCCTTTCGGATCCCTTGTTCCATGGTTAGGATATGGGGACTCCATAAACGCAAACCCTGATTGTATTTGCTTAAACATTGCAATTAAATGTTTCATCATTGCAATTATATAAGAAAATACATATTTAGTTATTGTGCGGACAATGTGTTTTAATTATTTAACAGAATTGTAATACATTTAAAGGTCGTGTTATTATATACACTGTTATTATCTTCTGGCTTCATTTAGTCACTTTACATGTGGATTTCCTTAGAAATTTTTAAATACTTTTTTAAATGATTATGTACCACAATACTATTTTTTTTCGCTGTCTGTTGTGAAGTCTTGTGTAAATTCTTCTATGCACTAATTCAAATTGCATACACCATACAGGAAGTCACTGTCTAATCCAGTCAATCCTGTTTAATAGATTTTGTGATGATTTAGTGATACACCAACTGTGAATGAACAATACATTATGTATTAACATTTTCTGTATTGGTCACGATATTCAAAGCATCTCGTGGACTTTATAAACTTCTGTTACAATTCTAAGTCCATAGAATTTCAAGACCGATACAAGTATTTGTATGATGTGCAGCTTGAAGTTAACCTGAATTTTTTATTTAGCCAATAAATTTAAATGAAAGGAATGAAACGGATGACTTTTGAGTACTAGCCAAAGACAGCGGACAAAATTACAGCATTATTTAAATGGTTTATATTTGATTTATTTCATACCGGGTTGTGGATATATCCGCATGTTACTATGTGTGTTTGCTATAGACCAACATATAATGTGATATGCACTATACATCGCACATCAACAGCTATAGATAGTTATACTTTCCTTTTCATTTTTATAGAATTTTTACCAGCAGTTAAGTTCCTACATGTAAGATGTAACTATCTTATTTGTTGTGTGCAAAATATCTTGTGGCAAAGGCCATATATATATGTACATGTACGGGAAATGAGGGTTTTAGGAAGTAGTTCGCAAGCACTTGATATCTAACAGACATATTTCTTGTTTAAAATGAGTAGCGATGCGATAGCGGTATCAAATACCGGTATCCAACGCTAGGAGTCAATATGTAATTGTCACTTTTCCTGGCTGAATTTTATTTCCCAGGTTTTCTCTTATTAAAAAGGGAGGTTTCTGATTATGACTAATACATATAGTTTGTTATTAAGATAATTTGGACATTGCATTTGATAAAAAGGTCCCTTTTTATATTTTGCAGAAAGATGCCTCGTAAAAAGACATGGAAGACTTCCCTGGCGAAGAAGAACAACAGAAATAGACTCGTGGATACTGGCCACGTAAAAAATAGTACCTATGACATTACGAGTGACTGTGTGACGAGTGACGGACCTGTTAGACTTGTGGATCCTGGCCACAGTAAAAACAGGACCATGAGACGGGGGGATACCGCCTCCTTAAAAAGGGTACCATGTTTGCCTTCGGGCGCCGAGCTGCCTTGTTTGCCTTCGGGCGCCTATAACTTGTCTGAACTGCCTTCGGGCGCCAAAAACTTGCCTAAACTGCCTTCGGGCGCCAAAAACTTGCCTAAACTGCCTTCGGGCGCCAAAAACTTGTATGAACTGCCTTCGGGCGCCATGAACGTGCTAAATGAGCCTTTGGGCGCCATGAACTTGCTAAATGAGCCTTCAGGCACAATTAACATGCCAAATGAGTCTTCACTAACCACGAAAATGAACTTTGGTTCAGTTCACCAAGCAAGTGAAATATTTCCAACAGTTTCAAGAGGAATGCAGTGCACTTGCAACAGTTTAGTTTCACTGATCTCTGTAAAAACTGAGCATTACCAAACATCAAAACGTCAAAACGTTGATGATATTCTCTTAGCTGGTGATGAGTTATTCAGAATAAGAATGGCAGAATTAAAATCAACAAACACATTTGTTTCAAAAATGCTTCAGTTTAAAGAGCTACCTTTGATTGTTTCCCTGTCAGGTAAAAACTTTAAAGTTCAGTACCATGATCAGATATATGGCTGTGTTACACATTCTGATTGGAATGATTCACAAGATAGCTTGAACCTACAGGAAGGTGTTGACAGATTATTTTCTAATCACAATGAAGGTCTTATTATTGTTGGAGGGATTTGTTCAGCTTTGTATCTAGATAGCAACAAAAACCCGTCAATATTTGATTCACACTCCCATGGTTCAGATGGCCTATCATGTGTTGATGGAAGAGCAGTTGAAATGAATTTTCAAAATACACAACATTTGGTCGATTTCATGTTTTCATACTATCGAAGTGCAAATATCTCCATGAACAGTCACTGCCAGTTTGAAATTCAGCCAGTTACTATTTCCAAACAGACTTCAGGGAGAAAACAGACTTCAGGGAGAAAATCATTGCTTGACAAATACTTTGACTTTCAAAATGAAAAGGCATTATCGAAAGAGGAACAATCATCAGCAAAGAGAAAAATGTATATGAAACACTATATGCAGAAAAGATGGGAATGTTCAAGTTTTAGGGAAAGACAAAATCGCTGTTGTGTAGAGAGCAAACAAAAAGCTAGAGAAAACCCAGAATATAAATTGAAAGATCGAGAAAGCAACCTCAAAAGAATTAAGAAGGCTAGACAATGTGAGGAGTTTAGAGAATCTGAACTTAAAGCAAAACAGAGATCAAGAGAAGAAATAGAAACAAAACAAAAAGAAAGAAAAAAACACACTTAAAGCTAAGACAAAGGCCAGACAAAACAAGGAATTTAGAGAGTCTGAACTTAAAGCAAAACAGAGATCAAGAGAAGAAATAGAAACAAAACAAAAAGAAAGAAAAAACACACTTAAAGCTATGACAAAGGCCAGACAAAACAAGGAATTTAGAGAGTCTGAACTTAAAGCAAAAACAGAAATCAAGAGAAGAAATAGAAACAAAACAAAAAGAAAGAAAAAACACACACTTAAAGCTATGACAAAGGCCAGACAAAACAAGGAATTTAGAGAGTCTGAACTTAAAGCAAAACAGAGATCCAGAGAACAAATAGAACCAGATAAATAGATACAAAACAAAAAGAAAGAAAAAGCACACTTAGAGCTATGACAAAAAGGCAGACAAAAAAAAAGGCATTAAGAGAGTCTGAACTTAAAGCAAAACAGAGATCCAGAGAACAAATAGAAACAAAACAAAAAGAAAGAAAAAGCACACTTAAAGCTAAGACAAAGGCCAGACAAAACAAGGAATTTAGAGAGTCTAAACTTAAAGCAAAACAGAGATCAAGAGAAGAAGTAGAAACAAAACAAAAAGAAAGAAAAAGCACACTTAAAGCCAAGATAAAGGCTAGACAACGAAAGGAATATTGTGATCATGAAATAGAAATGAAAAGGCTTTTAAGGAAGAATCCTTTGCAGTTGGAAAAAGAAAGATTAAAAAAGCAAGAAAATCGGAAAGTTCACCGACAAATGGAGAGGAGTAGAGACAAACTTTCTAAAGCTACAAAAAGAAAAACGTTTGCATTGGTAGACCATGAAAGATTACTAAACAAAAAAAGACACATAGGTTGTACAATTGATGAATCGATAGTAAAGTTTCATGCTAGAGTAGCAAATGGCCCAATATATGCTTGCTCCTGTTGTCATCAAACATGGTTTCGCAAAAGTGTTGTCCAACTTGACAAAGCCCACATTTACATTGGAGAGCAGACAACTATGTACTGATCTTACATCTGTTGATGGAAAACCATGGCTTTGTTCCACTTGTCTGGCATCATTAAAAGAAGAGAAGGTACCAAAATTGTCAGTAAAAAATGGGATGCTGTGGCCCAAAAAAAGCCCGAGGTTCTGAATTTGCACCCACTAGAAGAAAGGTTGATATCACAACGGATACCTTTTATGCAAATACGTGAACTTCCCAGAGGAGGTCAATTATCTGCGAAAGGAAATATTGTTAATGTACCTGTTGACATACAACCTACTGTTAACGCACTTCCGAGACAAGTGGATGAGCATGTAACAATTGCAGTGAAATTAAAGAAACGGTTATCTCACAAGTCATCATGTTTTTTCTGAAAACATTCGCCCCAAGGTTGTGCTCAAAGCTCTAAAATGGTTGATGGAAAACAGTGAATTATACAAAAATGAAAACATCAAAATTGATGAAACATGGGAGAAAAGAATCACAGAAGCCAATGATGAGCTTATCACAGAATTAACAGGACGTTCTCGTTCAAAAGATGACAGAGATTCTGAGGAGGCATCTGATGATTTTTGTGAAATGTCTGCAGATGATGGAACTCAGGGCAATACAGATACATTAGTGGATGACACAGATTTTGACACAAACAAAATATATGTATTTGCTCCAGGAGAAAACCAGAAACCTATTAGCTTATATGAAGACAAAGATGCAGAGTACCTTTGCTTTCCTTCAATTTTCTGTGGACAGCGAAGATTGGACAATGAAAAGAGACACAAAAATGTACATTACAGTGACATTGCAAAATGGGAATTGAGAAGTGTTGACAGAAGAGCTGCTCAGTCTGTTCCAAATATCTTTTTCAAATTGAAGAAAATCCAGATCAAGCAAGTTAGTGACAAGGTCAATCTTGCTGTTAGAAGATGTAAATCAGAAGGAAAAAAGATAACTGCTGGACAAGTTAGAAATCAATCATCTGCAAATGAAATTGTCAGACTAAACGAAGGCTACTACATTTTTAGAACATTGAGAAACTCCCCTGCATACCTGTCATCTAAGAAAAAAGATGCATTTGCCATGATACGACAGCTAGGTCTACCTACGTGGTTCATGTCATTGTCATCAGCTGACACAAGATGGCCAGACCTTTTGAGAACACTGGCAACACTAGATGGTACTATTCTGTCAGATGAAAACCTTGAATCAATGGACTGGAACAGAAAAACCAACTTGGTCAAAAAGGATCCCGTGACCTGTGCCAGAGTTTTTGACAACAGAGTACGCGAATTCATCACATCTTTCTTGAAAAGTGATCACAACCCTATCGGAACTGTAACAGATGTTTTTAGAAGAGTTGAGTTCCAAAATAGAGGTTCACCACACATACACATGCTTCTGTGGACAAAAGATGCACCAAAGTATCCAAACGATGATGAGAGTTCAATAGTAGAATATGTTGACAAATATGTCACTTGTTCACTACAAACGGATGATCCTGAACTTCAAAATCTTATTGACCTCCAAGTACACAAACATTCAAAAACCTGTAAAAAAGGTGGTAAATCAGTGTGCAGGTTTGGTTTTCCTCTACCACCATTACCACAAACTATGCTTCTTGAGCCTCTAGAAACTGACGTTGACGAGTATAAAAAGAAGTACAAGGCTCTGCAACTTAAGATGAATGATTACAAAGATGGCTGTGACTTGAAATTTGAAACTTTTCTCCGTGATGTTGCAGACATGCCACTTGAAGAATACATCAAGTGTATAAGAGCGTCACTGAAAGGTCCAAAAGTTTTCCTCAAAAGACGCCCATCAGAAATGAGAGTGAACTATTATAATCCAGCTGTTCTCAAAGCTTGGACTGCAAATTTGGACATCCAGTTTGTGCTCGACCCATATGCCTGTGCAACTTACATTGTGTCATATATCAGTAAATCACAGAGAGGCATAAGTGCTATGCTAGACAAGGCATCAAAAGAAGCAACAGAAGGAAATATGGATTTGAAACACCAAGTGAGGCATATTGGTAACAAATTTCTTAATTTTGTTGAGGTCAGTGCACAAGAGGCTAGTTACCTGATACTACAGATGCCTTTGACACAAGCTTCTCGAGAGGTGGCGTTTATCAACACCTCCACACCCTGATGCAAGGGTTTTCCTTCTCAAAACAGAAAATGAACTGAATGAACTTCCAGAACATTCAACAGATATCCACGCAACAAGTATGATTGAGAGGTATTCAAAACGTCCAAAACAGTTAGAACTATGGTGTTTGGCTGATTATGTCTCTCAACTAGAAGTGACATTTCCTAAAGACCTCGAAAAGCCAGTTTCAAAAGAAGGAAAAAATGATGATGATGAAGAAGAAGAAATAACATGTGATGATCAGATTGACAAACAAGAAACATCACATAGTGAAATGGATGCTGAGGAATTCAGAGCAACAGATGTACTTGTAACATTGAAAAATGGAATTAAAATTAGAAAACGTAAAAATGACCGCGTTATCAGATTTGTTGGATTTAGCAAAAAAACCAATGCTGAAAACTATTACAGAGAGAAACTCCTTTTGTATCTGCCATGGAGAAATGAGCAAAAAGATGTTCTTGGTAACTATGACACTTACGAGGAACATTACAGAAACAAAGCTGATATAGTTCAAGTAAAGCAAAGGGTTTATGAACACTTCATGGAAGAGTTAGAACAAGCTATACAACAGGCAGAAGACGACTCGTGTGACTTTGATGAAGTTGCCCCAAATACCGAACACATTGAGGCTGAAGATGCAGATGTTGGTAGTACACCTTCTGAGGATTTTATCCATTTTGACCCTGATTCTGTTCAGCATAAACATGTTGACATTGGACCTGAACTTGGCCTAGGGTCAAAACCATCAGATGTGGAAACTAGTGCAGTTCGCTTGCCTGATAATGAGTACCACACACTGTTACAGTCTCTAAACCCCAAACAAAGAGAGTTTCACAATCATGTCACAAAATTCATAAGAGATGAAGATGAACCATTGTTTGCCTTTCTCACTGGAGGAGCAGGAACAGGGAAATCTGTAGTAATTGATGCAGTGTATCAGACATTACATAGATTATTGTGCTCTGAAGAAGGGGAAGACCCTGAGGATGTCAGAATTATGTTATGTGCATACACAGGGAAGGCTGCATACAACATTGGTGGCACTACCATTGCTTCAGCGTTTCACAAAAAAATGTATCAAACACAGCAACATATGCATGCTGACGAATTGAACTCTCTCAGAACAAAGTTCAGAAATTTGTCAGTTGTTATTATAGATGAGATTTCTATGGTTGGCAATAAGCTGCTAACATTTATCAATGAAAGGCTCCAACAAGTGAAAGGCAAAAAGACAGACTTTGGAGGAATCAGTGTTATAGCTGTAGGTGACTTGTATCAGCTTCAACCTGTTGCTGACTCTTGGATATTCAAAGATCTTTCAAGCCCTGGTCAAGGTTTGGCAACAAATTTATGGAAAAAACATTTCAAAGTGTTTGAACTTGATGAAATCATGAGACAGAAAGGAGATGTTCCATTCACTGAACTTCTCAACAGACTTCGACATGGTGAATTATCTCCACAGGACAAGTTACTGCTTTCAGAACGTAAGGTAGACCAGGGTCATGAAAGCTATCCCAGCTCTATTCCTCATCTCTTCATTGAAAACAGATTTGTAGATGACTTCAATTCAAACCTGATACAGAAACTTCATACAAGTAAAGTGACAGTCAAGGCTGATACAGACATTCTTTCACAAACTAAAATGTCAGCAGAAGTGAAGAAAACCCTAGTTCAAGCCCTGCCTGACAAACAATCAACTACAGGACAGCTCAAAACTAGCCTCACAATAGCTGTCGACATGATATATGATATATCTGTGAATCTTGAAGTGAGTGATGGTTTGACCAATGGAGCAACATGTGTTGTTAAACATATTGAATACAAAGATTCCAATACACGACCTGCGATTGTCTGGGTTCTGTTTAATGACCACAAAGTCGGAGTGAGCCGACGAAATCAATACAAGCACCTTTATACATCAGGTATTCATGAGAATTGGACACCAATCTTTGAAACAAAAAGAACTTTTGTATACAACAGAAAAACGTATGAAAGAATTCAATTCCCTCTTCAACCATCTGCAGCTAAAACAGTACACAAAGCTCAAGGTGCCACTCTGACTGATGTTGTCGTCAGTTTGAATCAAACAAGAGTTCGAAAAATACCACATATCCATTATGTTGCACTTTCTAGAGTAAAATCCTTGAATAAGCTACATATCCCTTGATTTCAATGAGCTAAGCTTGGCCAAAGATGAAGCAGTTGATTCAGAAATGCAAAGACTCAGAGAACATGTGTTAAAACTTTGCTTCAGACCACTGTATGACATTGAAGCAGAAATAAAATGTCTGTTCAACAATGCACGATCTCTTCACAAACATTTTGCCGACATTAAGTCTGATCCGAATGTCTGTGCTGCAGACATAATTGGAATAGCAGAATCCAGACTTTGCAACAGAGATACTGATGACACTTTTGCTTTAAGTGATTACCAAATTTACAGGAATGATTCTCACTGTTCAGGTACAAGGCCACACCATGGACTTGTTGTGTATGTCAAAAGAAACCTTGAAGTGCTAACGTCCTTGTCATTGTCTTCTGAAAATGTGGAGCTATCTTTTCTGGTAGTGAAATTGTCTTCCACAATTCTACAGTATGTAGCTGTTCATTCTCAATGTTCTCAGGTTTTGTTGAGACTAACTTGCTGCCTAATATTGATCCCCAAAAGACAATTATGATAATGGGAGACTTCAATGTTGATCTGCAAAAGCCAGCAAAGTCCTTTCTTGACTTCATGGAAAACACATTCAGATGCAAACAGGTTCTTGATGAAACACCCACAAACTCCCACACACAAATAGATCATATCTACACAAATGCATTATTTATACAAAATGGTGTTCTAGATGCATACTGGTCAGATCATAATATGATTTACAGTGCCATTAACTTACAGTAAAGAACAAAACCCGCCTATACTATACTCTCAATCTGGCATGTTTTTTGGTCCATTCACATTGAGTGAATGGTGCAAAACATACTTGGTAGAGAACAGAGTGGTTTAAATAAGAGAGGGTTTCCACTCAATCCACTATAAACCTATGTAATCATCTTAAAGTTATAACGTATCTAGTAACTCTCAAAAAAGATTACACAGGTTTCTAATTGCGAATGTTCATAATTTATTCTGCTAGTATTTTGTTGTATTAAAACTGTTTTATATTTTTTTTTTTTCATTTTAAACACAGTGTTGATACATGAATCATACTTTTGATATGCTTGTTTAGAACAAATATAGAGGTCTCAACTTTTTTTGAGGTGAAAAGTATTTGAAAACTTATGATAATGACTTTCATTCTAAAACAAAGAAAATGAAACCTGAGGAAATATGCTGTGTGTTGAGTGACAATGGCACAAAAGGATGGCTTAGCATGCATATCTGTTATCTAAAAGAAGACAAAGTTAGAGAAAAAGTGTTGTTGAAATTTGATCATCTTCAATTGTATTGTACTATTTTCATTTGTTTTGTTGATGAGTAGAAAAATGTGTTGACATTATTTTTGTTTGTTCAATTTATATACTATAGTAATTGGATAGTATTTTATTCATTGATTAAGGTTGTACACACATGTACATCGTTAAAAACCTTTTACACATATTATGTATATGTACATTTGTGAATATGATGTAAGTTTTAAAGTTCTTCTGGTCACCAAGTAACTCGAATTCCAAATGAAATGAATACTGTACTCGTCGTAATTAGCGCCCAAGGCGATTAAATTATCGTAACAAAGAGGGTGCTTAATTAATGAACCAAAATGTAAGTTGTGGATGAAAAATGTAAGCAATATTTTAAATCTTTCTGTACTCATGGTCATTAATTCATTAATCTGTTACAGTAAACATGTATATATCTTTTATCCTTTGAGACACATTATTATGTTGTGATTCACACGTAAAAGACTCACAAGTACAATGTACATGTACATGTAACTGATGTTAGAGGCAGTACATGTTGTAATACATTGTTAAATCCACAGACCGTTTATACAACTTTCAATTCTTATCCAAAAAAGGGGACGGGTGCTAATTATCGCAAATACGGTATGTAAATACTTGAATCTTTATACGTTAATAGAATAATTAATTAATCCGAAACTTCATACCAAATGCTGTGAGGTACAAATACAAGAGGCCCAGAGGGCCTGTATCGCTCACCTGGTTTTTTGTTAGTAATTATCACAAGACTCAGACAATTAGAAAAATAAGCAAAATTGACTCCCAAAGTTTAATTTTGAATCACAACCATACAATGATGCTATTGATACCATACAAATATGCTATCCAATACATAGGTTCAGAGACAAAGTAATTTATATGAAAATAGTAGCCTAATTGACCTTTTGACCTCGCATCTATTGCCGTCTAAGGCCCCGGGGGTCAGCTCTATCAGTTGTACAATTTCAAATCCCAACCCTATAAGGATGCTACCATTGCATTATAAGTGCTCTTCCATTCTTAGTTGCAGAGAAGAAGTCGTTTATATGGAAATAGCTAAATTGACCCCTTTTGACCCCACCCTTCAGGCCCCCGGGGGGTCAGCCCCATCATTTGCAAAATTTTGAATCCAAACCCTATAAGGATGTAACCATTGCATTATGAGCGTAATCCCATGTTAAGTTGCAGAGAAAAAGTCATTTATATGGAAATTGACCACTTTTGACCCTGCCCCTCAGGCCCCCGGGGGGTCAGCCCTATCATTTGCACAATTTTGAATTCCCACACTATAAGGATACTACCATTGTATTATGGGTGCTATACCGTGCTTAGTTTCAGAGAAGAAGTCGTTTATAACGAAATAGCCAAATTGGCCACTTTCGACCCCGCCCCTCAGGCCCCCTGGGGGTCAGCCCCATCATTTGCACAATTTTGAATCCCCACCCTATAAAGATGCTACCATTGCATTATGGGTGCTATACCATGCTTAGTTTCAGAGAAGAAGTCGTTTATATGGAAATAGCCAAATTGGCCCCTTTTGACCCCGCCCCTCAGGCCCCCTGGGGGTCAGCCCCATCATTTGTAAAATTTTGAATCCCCATCCTATAAGGATGCTACCATTGCATTATGGGTGCTATCCCATGCTTGGTTTCAGAGAAGAAGTCGTTTATATGGAAATAGCCAAATTGAACCCTTTTGACCCCGCCCCTCAGGCCCCCCGGGGGTCAGCCACATCATTTGTACAATTTTGAATCCCCACCCTATAAGGATGCTACCATTGCATTATGGGTGCTATCCATGCTTGTTTCAGAGAAGAAGTCGTTTATATGGAAATAGCCAAATTGACCCCATTTGACCCCGCCCCTCAGGCCCCCGGGGGTCAGCCCCATCATTTGTACAATTTTGAATCCCCACCCTATAAGGATGCTACCATTGCATTATGGGTGCTATCCCATGCTTGGTTTCAGAGAAGAAGTCGTTTATATGGAAATAGCCAAATGGACCCCATTTGACCCCGCCCCTCAGGCCCCCGGGAGGTCAGCCCCATCATTTGTACAATTTTGAATCCCCACCCTATAAGGATGCTACCATTGTATTATGGGTGCTATCCCATGCTTGGTTTCAGAGAAGAAGTCGTTTATATGGAAATAGCCAAATTGACCCCTTTTGGCCCCGCCCCTCAGGCCCCTGGGGGGTCAGCCCCATCATTTGTACAATTTTCAGTTAGTAGCCCATAAGGATGCTACCATTGCATTATGGGTGCTATCCCATGCTTGGTTTCAGAGAAGAAGTTGTTTATATGGAAATAGCCAAATTGACCCCTTTTGACCCCGCCCCTCAGGCCCCCGGGGGGTCAACCACATCATTTGTACAATTTTTAATTCCTACCCTTTAACGATACTACCATTGCATTATGAGTGCTATCTCATGCTTAGTTTCAGAGAAGAAGTCGTTTATATGGAAATAGCCAAATTGACCCCATTTGACCCCGCCCCTCAGGCCCCCGGGGGGTCAGCCCCATCATTTGTACAATTTTGAATCCCCACCCTATAAGGATGCTACCATTGCATTATGGGTGCTATCCCATGCTTGGTTTCAGAGAAGAAGTCGTTTATATGGAAATAGCCAAATTGACCCCTTTTGACCCCGCCCCTCAGGCCCCCGGGGGGTCAGCCCCATCATTTGTACAATTTAGAATCCCCACCCTATAAGGATGCTACCATTGCATTATGGGTGCTATCCCATGCTTGGTTTCAGAGAAGAAGTCGTTTATATGGAAATAGCCAAATGGACCCCATTTGACCCCGCCCCTCAGGCCCCCCGGGGGGTCAGCCCCATCATTTGTACAATTTTGAATCCCCACCCTATAAGGATGCTACCATTGCATTATGGGTGCTATCCCATGCTTGGTTTCAGAGAAGAAGTCGTTTATATGGAAATAGCCAAATTGACCCCTTTTGGCCCCGCCCCTCAGGCCCCTGGGGGGTCAGCCCCATCATTTGTACAATTTTCAGTTAGTAGCCCATAAGGATGCTACCAGCCAAATTTTGTTGAAATCCGACCAGCGGTTATGGAGAAGAAGTCGATTGTTGACGGACGGACGGACGGACGGACGGACGCGGACGACGACGGACGACGGACGACGACGCCGGACGCCGGACCCACGGTATGGCATAAGCTCACCTTGGTCCTTCGGACCTTAATAATATAATAAATAACGTTATTATAAATGAATCTGCTCAAGGATTTTTTACAAGTAGATTTGCAGACGTGAACATGTCCTTCGGACCAGGTGAGTATATCTGTGTGATTGCTAATTGTTGAAATATTTTTTTCATTAACCAATTGACATTTTACTTTCTATTTCAAAGTTAAACATAATTTAGATGTGAGTGAACATTTGAATTTCCCGCTAAGCAGCCAAGTTCAATATGATGCAAAAAAGTTGTTCTTATAAAAGATTGAAAGGACATACAAAATTTCAATGTTTTTCAATAGTTTTTTTTTCCCAGTTTACTCTTCAATTATCCAGAATTTAAAAAAGATAATTTTTTTTCATAGCTCATAACCAAAATTGGTATCATTCAACTACAATGTCCAATTTTCCCGCGCGGACTAACACGAGTGTCATTAAACAAGACTCGCATGCCATTAATAATAGATAGATTACTCACACCAATTCCTGGCTGCATTTATTGGCTCATAATGCAGATCATGAAAATATCATTAGAGTTATGAGAGTCGCTGTGTGTTAAAATGTAAATATTTAGATTTCTAAAGAAAATTGGGTCAATTATTTTTATAAATTGGTATAAATCTTGCCTGTTTCCTGTGCCCGACCAAAATAGATCACGGTGATCATTATTCTACAGCAGCAAGGATGGTCGAAGAGAAAGCTACCGTGTCGAAGATCCCCAGTGAAATGACAAGCCCTGACGGTTACATCTATGACATTTCAAGATGTAACACTCAGTCAATCTGTGCAAAGCGAAATACTTTCACAATCAAATTCAAACAAAGTAAAGATATTACAAGAAATTGGTTTTCCTTTCGTGGCTGAAAAGCAATCCAATTTTGTGAGACTGCAGCCGAAAGTGAAAGTCCTGTCAAGCTAAAAAATGTCAAGCTCAGGTTCCTGGAACTGACGGAAATGTATCTGTCATCGTAACAGAAGAATTCAGAGTTAACAGTATCAGCAAAGCCACCTACCCTTCAATAAATCCTCTCACACATCACCAAAGTGCTAAAAACTGTGACTGGCTAACGAAGTAACAAATCAAAGAATAAAAGAAAATTGGGTCCGAAGATATATAAGGTATGTACAATGTAGATTTTATTAACTTCACCAGCTAACGTTACGCATCTAAGGCCTACTTGTCACCAACTCTACCAGAATTACGACATTTCAAAGCTATACCGTTATAGATGGTCTGAATTTGTACAAGCTTTGTACAAGATATCTACACTGCTGACTGGTACTTTTAATGCTACTTCCAACAATGTTAGAAGATTTTAACATTCAACCAAATAAGTTAGCGTCCGATAAAAAAATCGTCTAACCAGTTGACTGTTGTTTATGGGAGTAATAGGTACTTAACTTGCCTCCAAACAGCATAAACGGGCATAGAAAAGGGCACATTGGTAAAGGGCACATTGGTAAAAATACGTAAAAATGGCATGACAGCGCTCCGTGTTTTACGTCTGATAATTATGTTAGGCCTATAAAAGGGAAGAATAAAATTAATGCTTAGGCCCTACTGCCGTGCTACCACGCGTATATGTATGTATTGTGCGAGTGTATCCGTGGTATTTAGGCAAAAAAAATATGTCTGTTTAGGTCCCCTCGATTTAACCTAGATTTTAACCCCCGACCTTAAACTTTTTATGATGAAAATTGAAAATCTTGTGATGCAACATTTTCGTTTTGCGGTCCCTCAACTTTTGGGAATTTGCAATCGAACGCACCCGAAAAATAGCGGCCATGACAGGTGAGCCGGCTGACCAAACCGAGATACAGAGGCAAAAGTTTAAACGCCAACCAGACATGACAATTGGACTATGAATGGCAACCACCAATTAATTAACACCTCAGGCACAATATTATCGGTCCTGTCAGTGGGTATTTTTTGGCATGGTGACCCACTTTCATCGTGGTATGGCCTAGCGTGTTGTGGTCCCGTACTGCGGTGCCGGTGAGTATGACATCGCTAAGTGTAAATGGTTTTGTCTGGGTTAATCCAAAGTTAGTGGGGCATATTTATAATCATTTCCAAACTATCACAGTCATTGACCATAGTGCAGTCCTGCGTGAAGATTACTTCTGTATGATCTATAAAGCGAAAATGAAAGAAGGCAAGGTTTTCCATTATGAAATATTCTAGAATTTAACCATATAGACGATTACAAAATTGAAACAATAATTGAAAGCAAAATTAAATAAGACAATTATTTTTATAGAAAGAGAAAGAGAACTATGTAAAGCAGCAATTTAAAGGTATTATGAACAATAATAAACGTGACCTTTATAATGTATTATTAAAAATTTATCATGCAAGTACATAGGCAATAATCCTGTGGACTATGAAAATTAATATAAAATATAAATAAAAACAAATAAAAATCTGACCTACCTACCCTATTTTTTTTGGCCTTATGTGACCTTAAACAGACATATTTTAATTTTTTATTTTTTGGCCGTATAGACTCTGCTATAAGTACGGGGTTGATCCACAGGTAAATGGCAACTCACCACTGCTACGAGTGACACCTTAACATTTCTATAAACACAATCGTTATTGTTACAAACACCGTAAAAACTTGTGTAACTTGTGCACCAGTGTACTTCTAATATACAGTATAACTACTAAATCTGATATCAGTATATTTTGCGCATCGAAAAAATTTGGGAGAAACAATGTCCAGTGAGCCTCAAAATCAGTGTTACAAAGGTGGCAAATTTAATGCAAAACATTCCCTATAAATGCATGACAACTGGCACAAAGAAGTGTTGTATTTAGAAGAAATAACATATTGAATTGCATTGTGTTTATTTTCTTTTATTGGCCACCGTAACCTGAAACTGTGAGATATCTTGCAGATGTCCCAAAACATCGACGGTCCGCCGTCCTCATGAAGATATCAATTTCTTGAGATATTACACATTAATAGTTATTAGAAATTAATTAAATAAATTAGAATCTAGCTACTCAAAATTGCGACAATAAGTAATTAATGTGTTTGAGATCAAACAAACTTGAAGAGCAATCGGATAGCAGATACTATGAGTGAACTCACTATGTACAAGATCCAACCTGATGGCTAATTAGTATATATCAGTACAGTCAAAATTGTAACAAACATTGACCCTTGTTGATTTATATATATATATAATATATATATATATTGCAGTAATATTATTGCAAACCCCTTATTGAAAATCCTAAATATAGGTCAGTTTAGGCATCTTATAAATCCCCACATGTGTTTTTGCACGCGGCCTGCAGCCAGGACATGGAAGTTCCCTACGTAAAGAGCATTGCTAGATACGCTTTAGGAGTTTTCATGTGCAATTTTATTAGAAATATGAAGTATGTTTAAATATCTAAAATAAAGACATAATAGTACTTTACTCAAATCAATGTTTATACAATGAATTTGAAAAATAAAAGCTTTGTTTATAAGTAGATACAGACGCATTGTTGATGATATATAGATCGGTTAAGCTAACTAGCCATTCATGAACTTCATTCACATCTTGTACTAACTCAATGTCAGAAAAAACCAGATCGAAGCATCTGATAACGTGATGGTTTTGGTTATGAAATGTAAACCCCACACATATTTTCAGTTTCGTTCAACCTATCGCAGCTGCTTGATGAGAGGCCCTACTATAGCAGCTCAGTACCAAATTTACCTGTGGATTTGGCGACAGTACTTGAGTCTATAACTAGCACATCTGCACTCGTACAATACATTATACAAGTCAGTCGCAGAGCGGTAGTGTTCATGGCTGCACTCGTACAAAACATCATACAAGTTGATCGCAGAGCGATACAGGTTTACATACATGCATCGTTATCAGTTGGTGTAGCAGGATGGAAGTAAAACCTAATGATATCTTGAAAAACGCATTGAATTTTGATAAAGAAAATAGATATAAAAAAGCAATCCATGTAGCCATAATTTTTCAAAAAAAACACACACCAATATTGCTTTTATTTTCAATTTACAAATCTGAATCTGAATAATATTATTACATTTATGGCAAATAAATATTGTGTTTGGGTAATAAATTTTCAACCAAAATGTAACATAATTCTGTTAATAATGAACCAAAAAAAAAAAAAAAATCACAAAAAAATTTGAAATTTTCTGTGTGTGTGTGTTTGTTTTCTTTCTTCAATAAAATCTAAAATAACTGGTATTATTTCTTGTAACATGAGAACTTAAAAATGGTATTGAATATATAACTCCTTTTGTTTTAAGAAAGAACATACTGTGTTTCACTTTACTGTATTTATTTTCTAAACTGTTATGCAATACCATCAGCTGTGATTTTTGAATAGCATCAGCTGTGATTTTTCAATCTCTGAGACTCCTAGGGTGCATTGTGCTCCCCACATTTCACCTCTGTAAGCAACCCTCAACAATTTCAAGATTCTTATAAAATGTATTTCGAATTCATACATAATTCTTAAAGATGCTCCACCGCTGACAAATGGTATTTTTTCACTATCAAAAACAGGAGCAGACGATTTTGTATTTTTCTTCAGTTACAAAAGTTACTTACTTTACACCATTACCACCGTTGAAAAGTTTGAGCTTCTAATTTTACTTCAAGTTAAATATATGAAAAATGATTAATTGCATCCCGAAATTTTATGCCGTTTTTCTCTTTAGCAATGACTTCTTACCTAACCTGCAGTTAAAACAAATATGATAACAAAACAAACATTATAGGCCTAATTAGTTTATCAATAAAGACTGTTACACTGACTTGAGTCAATCTAATAATAAATTAGGATACAAAACTATGCAGAATAAATTAAAGCTAGTATGAAAACAAAATGCCTTAATGGCAGCCATCAATATTGTGAAGCTTTTTATTTCATATAGGCCTACATTTGTATTGTTTATTTCGTATTGAATTTTAAAAGTCAACGTTATCAAAGTTCGTGAATTGATTTTGAAAATTATTATATTTTTTCCTTTTTGTCAAGAATTTTGTTAATACCATATTTTCCCTAATGAGGGCGCCGGGCGCGGGTAAATGACTGAGGGGGGGCGCGGTTATTTGAGACCATTTTTAGATGTTTTTTTCTGAAACAGACTATAGTCATCTTGCTTTTAGTTTCGTATTTCTCTGAAACTTATGATAAACCAACTTTCGTTTTGAAGTCAAGTAAGTATTGAAATTACATAATAATGAAGAAATGTATGCACTAGAAGTATTAAACATTGGTTAAATATGTCTGTTTCACGGAATTTTTGTATTTCATGCTAGCCTGTTTGTTTACCTTGCGTACACAAAATGGCGGACGGTGCTTTCGATCGCTACTTTCGTTTTGTGGCAGATGGGGAATACCGACAAGAGCACACAATAAAATGCTTATAAATGATAATATTACTGTTAGTTAGGAACCTTTATCATAGATATACAGTAAGTATTCATAAAACCTGTACAGACATCGCTAAAATGTTGATGCCAGTTAGTCTTCATCCATACACGTGTGTGGGACATTCAAGTGACACGTTTTGTTTTGAACATGGCGTTCTAGCTATTTCTATGTGTAAATACTTGGCAAGTTATTCAGTGCAATAAATTTATTGTTTATACAAGCTGATTAGATATCTGTTAGGCATCAGATTGCTGTAAAACTATATTTCATTAGCGTCTGCAGAGACAAATCGTCACAATCTGGCACAAAAATTGTATGAAATTAGTTGATTTTTTTCAGCAAAAAACGTGGGGGCGCCCTTATTAGAGGAGGCGCTCTTAATAGGGAAAATACGGTAGTTCTTTTATTGGGTAACATCATAAGCCAATATTGAAAGAAAAGGTTAAAAAAAGACTGTTAAGGGTATTTTGATAAGTGCAGATACCAATAAAATTCATGACATCGTTACAAATGCCTAACATAATTTCTAAGAAAATTAGGTAACAAAAGAGTACCTTATTAATATTCGAAAACCGATCTGTTGTGCATTCAAGCACTCTAAATGAACAAAATAACCTTAATAAGTTAATAGAGCGATAGGAGTTTGACACCATAATTGACACTTTGTTTACAAATTAAGCGATAGAGACCGACTTAGTTAGATTGTAGATTGCCGGTGACACTATAATGGGGATCTCAACCGATGTTTTTACAATAAAATGATTAATTATACCTTGTATAACTCCAATTGGTATCATTCAAGTCTATTGTGTATCTGTGTATATACGCACATAAAGTATTCAATCTGCAAAAAATTAATTTGGCTCTCGAAATTATTACTTGCGGAATCACCACAGAACAAACATATGTACTACACACATACTAAACATGGCGCCTAGAGACACTTTAATCAGAAATTAAAAAAAAAATGTATTAACATGCCGATAACATTATTTTCTACCAAACTTTCATTCTTATTTATGATTATGGAAACACTAATTAGACGTCTATAGTACATCTCTTATCTCTTATATACACTAATTTTGTCAGTGAACCAAGTATCTGAAAACTGTTCATTAACTGTAAACGTTTTTAGAATCTGTAAAATGAGCAATAACATTTCCAATTTGTTGCTGATACTACAATTGTTAATGAAGTTTGCACACACTTCAACAATAAAAAACCTTTTTCCTTAAAACTAATAAGGTATTTCTGTTTCCTTTCAGGTCACTATTCATGCCAAATTTCTTGGATTTACAGAAGACTCTACTGTAGTACACACTAGATTTGGAGAAAGAACCAAACGAACAGGCCTTATTGCAGATGCAAACAATGACAGTATACAGCTCACTGTTTGGGGCAATATTTCAACATCTTTAGAACAAGGCAGCAGTTACAAAATCATCAATGGCTGTATAAAGAAGTTTGAAGGACAACTGTTAGTCAGCACAATATCAACAACTTCTTTTGTGCCGGCAACACAAAATCAACTCTGAGGTTGATCTACACCAGTTACTAATGCCTGAAGAGAAAAACATCGAAATTACTCATCTGCAAATTAAATCAGCTGCTTATTGCCTAAATAAAAAATGCAAGGCTCCTGTAAGTGAAGAAATATCGGAAACAATATTTAAATGCGCACACTGTCACTTCAAAATGAGTAGCAAAATGTTAACAAAAACACTAAAAACAACATTGTATGCAGAGGATGACTTGTATAACATTTCTCATAATGTCATTGAGAAATACCTAGGCAATGAAAGCCGCTTGGACCTTATCAGAGATCCTGATAGGCTGGAGGATTTTCTTCTGGAAAAAGGAAATTTCCGCTTGGAACTTTCTCCAAATTCAAAAACTGTTTTAAACCTTGAAACTGTAAACTGATTAAACCCATTGTGAAACATAGAATGTTTGCATACCATTTGTCTAGGGCAAACAAAACTACATACAACATCAAGTTTTACTATCTATTACAAAATGTTTTCTAGATCACTAGCTACAGCCTAGTAGAACTTTTGATTCCCTTTGCATTTCCAATTTTTGTAGATGGTGGGCTATTCAAATCGCTTTTTGGTCCGTGGTCTGTCTGTCCTTCCGTCCGTTAACAATTCTTGTTACCACTACATGTCTTTCTAAGAAAGTACTGAAGGGATCTGTGTCAAATTTCATATGTAGGTTCCCCTAGGGGTCTAGTTGTGCGTATTGCATTTTGGGACCAATTGGTCTAAAAGATGGCCATGTCGGTCGCCATTCTTCGATTTTGATAGTTAAAGTTTGTTACCGCTATTTCTCAGAAAGTACCGAAGGAATTCTTCTCAAATTTCATGTACAGGTTTCCAAAGAGCCTTTGTTGTGCATATTAATATTGCATTTTTGGACCGATCCATGAACAAGATGGCCAACAGGCTGCCATCTTGGATTTTGATAGTTGAAGCTTGTTAGCACTATTTCTCAAAAAGTACTGAAGATATCTATCTAAAATTTCATGTGCATGTTCGCCTAGGTCCCTGGTTATGCATATTGCATTTTGGTACTGATCAGTGGACAAGATGGCTGATAGGCCGCCATCTTGGATTATGACAATTGAAGTTTGTTTCTACTATGTCTTAAAAACAGATGAAGGGATCTGTCTCAAATTGCTTGTGCAGGTTCCCCTAGGGGTCTAGTTGTGCACATTGCATTTTGGGACCGATCGGTGAATAAGATGGCTGACAGGTAACCATCTTAGATTTTGATAATTGAAGTTTGTTACCGTTATATATCTCAGAAAGTACTCAAAGGATCTTTCTCAAATTTCATGTGTAGTAATATGTAGTAAAAGTTTGAAAAGCAGAGAAAACATCCCTCTTTTGTTTTTCAGACATAGATCATTCTTTGATGGGCGCCAAGATCCCTCTGGGATCTCTTTGGTTTTTAATGTTTTTTCTAATGTTGTATCTTTCCTTTTACCCATGCAACCATGTCATTGGATATATATCGTATTTGACACAATAAGCGACCAGGGCGGTTAAAAATTTTAAAAAACAAATGAAAAAGATGCGGATAAGACAAAATAATTGCAAATTTATACAGTTTTGTGTAGTTTTGGTCTTATTAAAGACTGCGCAATTGAAATCAAGGCCTCAAAATGGGTGAGGGACGCTTTTAGAGACATGTTCGCTTATTTGGTTGAATACAGTATGTAAATTATTGGATAATACATTCATGCAGATTGTGCTATATATATAAAGCTAATACAAAAAATAAGAATATCTACCTCTAGACTCACTATCCAAATAGAAATTTTATTTTAACAGCTGATAATTTTGTAAATCAAAGAATTTTGATATATACATGACTTATAATTATCTACCATTTGCATATATACTCAAACAATGTTCTATGTATAATAATTATCTAAAACAGTTTTTAGTATGTGGCCTGTCTAGCATCTGCAGGATTAAACGTAGCTTTGCTCCGAGTTTTTTAAAGGAAATCTATAAAAATCCATTTTCAAAATGGCTTGTCTATATATAATAGCTAGCAGCTGAGGAGTGAAACTTTGTTAAAGTTTTGTTTTGATTAAATATGGCCTGCCTTGTGAGTCGTGAATGTAAAGTCCAACATTGTTTAACTTTTTGTTTAGTACCTAAAAAGTAGTTTTAAATATGACTTGTCTAGCCAGTGGTGACTCTGAAGTCAAATATTATTGCAAGTTTTAGCAAGTCTATAAAAGGCAGTTTTAAATATTGCATGTCTAGTGAGTTGTGACTGAAGTCCATCATTGTTTAAGTTTTGTTTTTTAGTAGATCTAAAAAGTAGTTTTAGATATGTGTTTTACTGCATGTGGCGACGGTGAAGTCAAATATCAAATAATGTTTTAAGTTTTGTTAAGTAGATCTAAAAAGTAGTTTTTAAATATATGTCTTGTCTAGTGGTCATGACTGGTAACTGAAGTCAAATATTGTTGCAAGTTTTACTTAGTCTATAAAAGGTAGTTTTACATAATGCCTGTCTAGCGAGTTGCAACTGTGAAGTGAGACATTGTTGCAAGTTTTGTTTAGAAAACCTAGAAAAGTAGTTTTACATAATGCCTTTCTAGTAAGTCGCAACTGTGAAGTGAGACATTGTTGCAAGTTTTGTTTAGAAAACCTAGAAAAAGTAGTTTTACATAATGCCTTTCTAGTAAGTCGCAACTGTGAAGTGAGACATTGTTGCAAGTTTTGTTTAGAAAACCTAGAAAAAGTAGTTTTACATAATGCCTTTCTAGTAAGTCGCAACTGTGAAGTGAGACATTGTTGCAAGTTTTGTTTAGAAAACCTAGAAAAAGTAGTTTTACATAATGCCTTTCTAGTAAGTCGCAACTGTGAAGTGAGACATTGTTGCAAGTTTTGTTTAGAAAACCTAGAAAAAGTAGTTTTACATAATGCCTTTCTAGTAAGTCGCAACTGTGAAGTGAGACATTGTTGCAAGTTTTGTTTAGAAAACCTAGAAAAAGTAGTTTTTACATAATGCCTTTCTAGTAAGTCGCAACTGTGAAGTGAGACATTGTTGCAAGTTTTGTTTAGAAAACCTAGAAAAAGTAGTTTTACATAATGCCTTTCTAGTAAGTCGCAACTGTGAAGTGAGACATTGTTGCAAGTTTTGTTTAGAAAACCTAGAAAAAGTAGTTTTACATATGGCCTTTCTAGTAAGTCGCAACTGTGAAGTGAGATATTGTTGCAAGTTTTGTTTAGAAAACCTAAAAAGGTAGTTTTACATAATGCCTTTCTAGTAAGTCGCAACTGTGAAGTGAGACATTGTTGCAAGTTTTGTTTAGAAAACCTAGAAAAAAGTAGTTTTACATATGGCCTTTCTAGTAAGTCGCAACTGTGAAGTGAGACATTGTTGCAAGTTTTGTTTAGAAAACCTAGAAAAAGTAGTTTTACATAATGCCTTTCTAGTAAGTCGCAACTGTGAAGTGAGACATTGTTGCAAGTTTTGTTTAGAAAACCTAGAAAAGTAGTTTTACATATGGCCTTTCTAGTAAGTCGCAACTGTGAAGTGAGATATTGTTGCAAGTTTTGTTTAGAAAACCTAGAAAAGGTAGTTTTACATAATGCCTTTTTAGTAAGTCGCTACTGTGAAGTGAGATATTGTTGTGCAAGTTTTTGTAGAGAAAACCTAGAAAATGGTAGTTTTTAACATAATGCCTTTTTAGTAAGTCGCAACTGTGAAGTGAGATATTGTTGCAAGTTTTGTTTAGAAAACCTAGAAAAGGTAGTTTTACATAATGCCTTTTTTAGTAAGTCGCAACTGTGAAGTGAGACATTGTTGCAAGTTTTGTTTAGAAAACCTAGAAAAAGTAGTTTTTTACATACGGCCTTTCTAGCGAGTCGCAACTGTGAAGTGAGACAATTGTTGCAAGTTTTGTTTAGAAAACCTAGAAAAAGTAGTTTTACATACGGCCTTTCTAGCGAGTCGCAACTGTGAAGTGAGATATTGTTGCAAGTTTTGTTTAGAAAAGGTAGTTTTACATACGGCCTTTCTAGTAAGTCGCTACTGTGACATGAAACATTGTTGCAATTTTTGTTAATTAAACAAAAACCAATAATTATTAAATAAGGCCTGACAAGCCACTACAGGATTCAGTAGTTGTTATAATTAAAAGTTTGGTTTAGAAGAGATTATAAAAAGTAGTTTTAAATATGGACTTGTCCATGCAACCAGCGATTGTAAATCTAAACTTGATATTTAATCTGAGAGGGTTTTTTCTCAGTAAATCTAGAAAAGGTAGTTTTGAATAACTCCTTCAGGGTCAAACTTTTTTTTTTTTTTTTACTTTTGTTCAGTAAAAATCTAGATATAGCTATAACACATTGTGTTATTTCAATATGGTCCTATACTAGTTGCTGCAACGTCCAAAAATGTTCTGAGTATATTTATTAGTTGTAACTTACCTACAAGATGTACTTTTGATTATGCCCTGTCAAGTTTGTAACAGTTTACATACACAAATCAGACTTTGTTTCGACATTTGTTCGGAAAATGTAATAAATTCAAAGACCGTTTCGATTATATGACCAAAACATGTTTAGCGGCTACAATTAAGGTTAAAAATTGTTTTGTTGACTGAATCTATTAGATCATAAGATAACCTTGTTATAAATTTATAACATGTATAAAATAATGAAACTGTCAAAATGACATATCTATACAGCAGCTAAACATTTTTTTAAACATTGTAAAAGTAAAACTATACAATCAATATTTGTTTTATCATTTTTATGAAAAAACCTTTAACCTTAAGAAATGCCACTTTTGACATGTTTTCTAGATTACGATTTATCTCTTGAACATCATATACAATTTTTGAAATTTTGCTTGTCCCTGTTTTTCAACCAAATAAAAAGTCCAATTAACTACTATACCTTTTTCTGTTATTTTTAATCTGCTCATCATTAAACAAAACTCTAAACTGACTTAGTCCAATCACATTCTGTCCTGTCATCATGAGTCAACAAAATTTTTGAATTCAAACCTATTAACACAGGTAAATGAAATTTTGCAGAAATTAATTTTAAAAGTTGACCATATGATACTATGTTATGTGGTCCACAACCCCTCTTACCCTAAGGAACGTCATAAATGCTAAAAACTTGTAAAATAAGAAATACCAACTTCCATGCAGGTTTCATAGAATCACTCCTTTACAAAACAATGTGAATGGTAATGACCTTCATGGTGCATGTTGTTTCCTGGAAACTAATAATTTAAACAATGCTTGATTTTGATGAAATACAGAACCTCTAGTCATTTCTCAAACTGACTCCAAGAGACCATTAAAAGAAGAAAAAAATAGACAATAATTTTATATACGCATTTCCTCTTGACAGAACATAGTGTTTTTGTATCAGCTGTGATGATTAGTCACGAAGACAATACTATCATGTTGTTATTGTTGCCACATTTGACATTTAAAATTTTTGCACTTACCTCGGTTTCACAAAAAACTACAAACCCAATCTAAGCAATTTGGAATATAATAAAATAACATAGTTTTCAGCTCAAAACACCTACCGTTGCTGGCTTTTCAAACTTAAAAGTTTTACGAATGTGACGTGTCAATAAATTACGAAACAGAATGAAAAACCAGATATTCTTGAAAACGTCTGTGTACCAATTTTTTTTTCAAAACTGGTAAACACTACCAAATACTGATGCTGATCATTAAATACAATATTTATAAACAGTGTGTAAAAGGCAGTATGTTGTATATTGAGTGTTAAAAAGATTAAGAATTATTGAAATTCTAAACACCTCTTTTCCTTATGCAATGGCAAACTAAATGTTCCTGGCTGACAATGTATTACCAAATTAAATCATTACCCTGTATCAGCACTCAGGTGACCGTCAAGGCCTCTTGGGCCTCTTGTACTTTAGTACAATAAATCCTGCATATTTATTAGTCGATACATTACAGAATATTGGCTAAAAACATAGCTACATAATTTGTAGACGATAAAGCACACGACGATTAATTATTGCAAAATAAGAGTAAATGTATAATTTATATATATATATTTCATATGAAAAACGCAGGTCCGAAGTATACGGGTGGTATCTCATCTGGATCAGACGAAAGCGAACGACAGGAAATTTATACTTATAATATTACATTTATATTTTATTTATTTATCGTCGCACACTATACGAATATTCTCGGAAACATTTTAATTGCATTATAAAATTGACTTTTATAAAATTGACTGAAATGGACATCACTTAAGAGTGGTTGAAAAACATTTTGCCACTTAATTTTTTTTTTACATGGTGAACGAACGCCACCAATTAATCATGTTGGGTTTCACACCTGGTACAAGTTGTCATCAGATAAAGAGAACAGATGTGTATTTGCATAACAATGAGTTAAGAGCAAAATAACTTAAAATGCATATTTTATATAATATTTATGGTCACTGGAGAGGCATTTCCTCTCTTAACTATATTTACAGGTTAGCAAAGCAAAAGAAAACCACCAATGATACGTTTGTTTGTTTGATTCAATTAATGTCCTATTTACAAAGCCAGGGTCATGTAAGGACGGGACGGCCTTCCATGTATGGCGGTGTGATACGTGTAATGTAGTGCAGGTGTTGGCAGTTTGGGAAACCCTGAGGTCAAATAAACTGGTAGGATCCAATTTGGATCAGACGTCATAGACGAAAAGGGAATTATACTATATATTCTATTACTTTACATGTATTGTTCTGTATAAATTTATCAGTCGAACACTATACGGAGTACACGTGGAAACTTTTTCATTGCGAATCCAAAATTAAAAGAAATATTGAGTTACGTTTTTTTTCGTTATGTTTGTTTGATTAATTAACATCCTATTAACAGCTTTGGTCATGTAAGGACGGCCTCCCATGTATGTTGTGTGTTGTGTGTATGTTGTGCGAGGTGCGTATTTTGGGGAGACTGTGGTATATTCATGTTGTGTCTTCTTGTATAGTGGAACTGTTGCCCTTTTTACATTTGTCGCTCACACACTATACGAGATATCCTTGAAAACATTTTAATTGTAATTCTAAAATTGGCTTATCTAATTACTGAGTTAGGGAAATCTATTTTTACGTTAAGATGGACATCATTGAGCAGTGGTTGAAAAACATTGCCACCTACGCACATGGTGAAAGACCTCCACCAATAATACTGATCGGTTCACATCTAGACCTGGTGTCTTCAGATACAGAGAACAGATGTGTATTGCATATCAATAATTAAAGATAAAAATGACTGAATTATAAATGCATTGTTCTTTATTTAAATAGATAGGGTATTGATGTTAATATTTAGGTGACGGGGGTATATAGTTCTCACAACTCACTCTTACGATAAAGCATACGAAGATGAATGAAGAACAAAAAACAACAATAACATTGTTTTGACATAAATATAACTGATAGATATTAACTATAGCAAAATAAGAGAAAATGTATTATTATTTTCATATATATTTCATATGCAAAACGCAGGTCGGAGGTATACTGATGGGATCATATCTGGATCAGACGGAAGCGAACGACAGGATATTTATACTTTATAATATCACATTTATTTTCATTTATTTATCGGTCGCACATTTATACAAGATATACTTTGAAACATTTTAATTGTAATTCTAAAATTGGCTTATCTAGTACTGAGTTAGGAAATCTATTTTTTACGTTAAGATGGACATCATTGAGCAGTGGTTGAAAAACATTGCCACCTACGCACATGGTGAAAGACCTCCACCAATAATACCGATCGGTTCACATCTGGACCTGGTGTCTTCAGATACAGAGAACAGATGTGCATTGCATATCAATAAAAAGAGAAAAACGACTGAATTATAAATGCATTGTTCTTTATCTAAATAGATAGGGTATTGATGTTAATATTTAGGTGACGGGGGAAAATATAGTTCTCTCAATTCACTCTTACGACAAAGCATACGAAGATGAATGAAGAACAAAAAAAACAACAGTCACATTGTTTTGACATTAATATAACTGATATAATCCTGGGTTATGACTTTTTTTACGTTAAAATTGATATCAAGGAGCAGTGGATGAAAAACATTGCAACATATGCGATGGAAAAAGTCCGGACATCCTGGAGGAACACCACCGATAATACTGGTCGGTTCACATCTAGATCAGTTGTCATCAGAAATAGAGATCGGTATTGCTAAACAAGAGATCCCAGAGGGATCTTGGCGCCCACCAAAGATTGATCTATGTCTGACAAATGAAAGATGGATCTTTTCTCTGCTTTTCAAACTTACACTTCTTTCTTCTGCTTTTCAAACTTTAAACTATCAAAACCAAGATGGTGGTCGGCCATCTTGTTGACCAATTGGTCCCAAAATGCAATAGGCAGAACTAGGTCCTAGGGGAACCTACATATGAAATTTGAGAACAATCCCTTCAGTACGTTCCGAGTATTTGCGGTAACAAACTCTCAAAATCCATGATGGCGGCTGGTCGGCCATCTTGTTGACCGATCAGTCCCAAAATGCAATATGCACTACTAGGGTCCTAGGGGAACAATCCCTTCAGTACTTTCTGAGAATTAGCGGTAACGAACTTTAACTGGTCGGCCATCTTGTTGACCGATCAGTCCCAAAATGTAAAATGCACAACTACGGTCCTAGGGGAACCTACAGATGAAATTTGAGAAAGATCCCTGCAATACTTTTTAAGAAATAGCGGTAACAAGAATTGATAACGGACAAACGACGGACAACAGACGAAAGGCGATTGGAATAGCCCACCATCTGATGATGGTTGGCTAAAAACATAGCAACACACTTTGTAGACGATAAAGCATACGATGATTAATGATTAATAATAACAAGAGATCCCAGAGGGATCTTGGCGCCCACCAAAGATTGATCTATGTCTGACAAATGAAAGAGGGATCTTTTCTCTGCTTTTCAAACTTTAAACTATCAAAATCCAAGATAGGTCGCAAAATGCAATAGGCAGAACTAGGGTCCTAGAGGAACCTACATATGATATTTGAGAACAATCCCTTCAATACTTTCTGAGAAATAGCGGAAACAAACTTTAACTATCAAAATCCAAGATGGCCACCGGTCGGCCATCTTGTTAACCGATCAGTCCCAAAATGCAATATGCACAACTGGGGTCCTAGGGGAACCTACATATGAAATTTGAGAAAGATCCCTTCAGTGCTTTCTGAGAAATAGCGGTAACAAACTTTAACTATCAAAATCCAAGGTGGCTACCTGGCGGCCATCTTGTTGACCGATCAGTCCAAAAATGCAATATGCACAACTGGGGTCCTAGGGGAACCTACATATGAAATTTGAGAAAGATCCCTTTAGTGCTTTTTGAGAAATAGCGGTAACAAACTTTAACTATCAAAATCCAAGATGGCTACCTGGCGGCCATCTTGTTGACTGATCAGTCCCAAAATGCAATATGCACTACTAGGGTCCTAGGGGAACCTACATATGAAATTTGAGAACAATCCCTTCAATACTTTCTGAGAAATAGCCGTAACAAACTTTAACTATTAAAATCCAAGATGGCTGCTTGTCGGCCATCTTGTTGACCGATCAGTCCCAAAATGCAATATGCAGAACTAGGGTCCAAGAGGAACCTACATATGAAATTTGAGAACAATCCCTTCAATACTTTCTGAGAAATAGCGGTAACAAACTTTAACTATCAAAATCCAAGATGGCCACCGGTCGGCCATCTTGTTGACCGATCAGTCCCAAAATGCAATATGCACAACTGGGGTCCTAGGGGAACCTACATATGAAATTTGAGAAAGATCCCTTCAGTACTTTCTGAGAATTAGCGGTAACAAACTTTAACTATCAAAATCCAAGATGGCTGCCTGGTGGCCATCTTGTTGACCGATCAGTCCCAAAATACAATATGCACAACTAGGGTCCTAGGGGAACCTACATATGAAATTTGAGAAAGATCCCTTCAGTGCTTTCTGAGAAATAGCGGTAACAAACTTTAACTATCAAAATCCAAGATGGCTACCTGGCGGCCATCTTGTTGACCGATCAGTCCCAAAAATGCAATATGCACTACTAGGGTCCTAGGGGAACCTACATATGAAATTTGAGAAAGATCCCTTCAGTACTTTCTGAGAATTAGCCGTAACAAACTTTAACTATCAAAATCCAAGATGGCGGCTGGTCGGCCATCTTGTTGACTGATCAGTCCCAAAATGCAATATGCACAACTAGGGTCCTAGGGGAACCTACATATGAAATTTGAGAAAGATCCCTTCAGTGCTTTCTGAGAAATAGCGGTAACAAACTTTAACTATCAAAATCCAAGATGGCTACCTGGCGGCCATCTTGTTGACCGATCAGTCCCAAAATGCAATATGCACTACTAGGGTCCTAGGGGAACCTACATATGAAATTTGAGAAAGATCCCTTCAGTAATTTCTGAGAATTAGCCGTAACAAACTTTAACTATCAAAATCCAAGATGGCGGCTGGTCGGCCATCTTGTTGACCGATCAGTCCCAAAATGCAATATGCACAACTAGGGTCCTAGGGGAACCTACATATGAAATTTGATAAAGATCCCTTCAGTACTTTCTGAGAAATAGCGGTAACAAACTTTAACTATCAAAATCCAAGATTGCTGCCTGGCGGCCATCTTGTTGACCGATCAGTCCCAAAATACAATATGCACAACTAGGGTCCTAGGGGAACCTACATATGAAATTTGAGAAAGATCCCTTCAGTACTTTTAGAGAAATAGCGGTAACAAGAATTGTTAACGGACGGACGGACGGACGGACGGAAGGACGGACGGACGACGGACCACGGACGAAAGGCGATTTGAATAGCCCACCATCTGATGATGGTGGGCTAACAAAATAAGAGTAAATGTATTATTTTTATTTAAATATATAGGACATTTAGTGACATAGGGGAAAGGAAATTTCCTCCTTAACTATAGGCGCAGGAAAGTGTTTGATTAATTAATGTCCTATTAACAGACAAGGTCATGTACGGACAGCCTCCCATGTATGCGGTGTAGTGTGTATGAAGTGCGAGGTGCGTATCTTCATAGATTAAAAGGTCTTTAAGTTCTTTCCAAACAGTGAATTTATCACGCTGGGGTCTCACATTTTCATCTGGGGAGGGGGTCAAGTTTACTTCAGATTATATAGGAAAAGCACATGTATGAGCATTATTTGCTCAATTTTCAAAGGAAATGAATCAAATTTTGTTAGAAATATCAGTATGAGATGGTCACTGAATCCTATTAAAATCTTTTCCAAGGCTGACCTCCAGGGGCCTAAGGTGTGGGGCCACAAGATGTCAAAATTTGTAGACTATAATAAAGCATATAACGATTAATTATAGCAAAATAAGAGAAAATGTATTATTTTTTTCATATATATTTCATATGCAAAACGCAGGTCGGAGGTATACTGATGGGATCATATCTGGATCAGACGGAAGCGAACGACAGGATATTTATACTTTATAATATCACATTTATTTTCATTTATTTATCGGTCGCACATTATACAAGATATACTTTGAAACATTTTAATTGTAATTCTAAAATTGGCTTATCTAGTACTGAGTTAGGAAATCTATTTTTTACGTTAAGATGGATATCATTGGAGCAGTGGTTGAAAAACATTGCCACCTACGCACATGGTGAAAGAACTCCACCAATAATACTGATCGGTTCACATCTGGACCTGGTGTCTTCAGATACAGAGAACAGATGTGTATTGCATATCAATAATTAAAGATAAAAATGACTGAATTATAAATGCATTGTTCTTTATTTAAATAGATAGGGTATTGATGTTAATATTTAGGTGACGGGGAAAAATATAGTTCTGACAACTCACTCTTACGACAAACCATACGAAGATGAATGAAGAACAAAAAACAACAGTCACATTGTTTTGACATAAACATAACTGATATAATCCTGGGTTATGACTTTTTTACGTTAAAATTTATATCAAGAATCCGTGGATAAAAAACATCGCAACATATGCGATTAAAGAGTCCGGACATTCTGGAGAAACTCCACCGATAATCCTGGTCGGTTCACATCTAAATCAGTTGTCATCAGATAAAGAGATCGGTATTGCTAACAAGAGATCCCAGAGGGATCTTGGCGCCCACCAAAGATTGATCTATGTCTGACAAATGAAAGAGGGATCTTTTCTCTGCTTTTCAAACTTACACTTCTTTTTTCTGCTTTTCAAACTTAAACTTCTTTCCTCTGCTTTTCAAACTTTAAACTATCAAAACCCAAGATGGTGGTCGGCCATCTTGTTGACCAATTGGTCCCAAAATGCAATTGGCAGAACTAAGTCCTTGGGGAACATACATATGAAATTTGAGAGCAATCCCTTCAATACTTTCTGAGAAATAGCGGTAACAAACTTTAACTATCAAAATCCAAGATGGCTACCTGGCGGCCATCTTGTTGACCGATCAGTCCCAAAATGCAATATGCACAACTTGGGTCCTAGGGGAACCTACATATGAAATTTGAGAAAGATCCCTTCAGTACTTTCTGAGAATTTGCGGTAACAAACTTTAACTATCAAAATCCAAGATGGCTACCTGGCGGCCATCTTGTTGACCGATCAGTCCCAAAATGCAATATGCACTACTATGGTCCTAGGGGAACCTATATATGAAATTTGATAACAATCCCTTCAGTACTTTCTGAGAATTTGCGGTAACAAACTTTAACTATCAAAATCCATGATGGCGGCTGGTCGGCCATCTTGTTGCCCGATCAGTCCCAAAATGCAATATGCACTACTAAGGTCCTAGGGGAACCTACATATGAAATTTGAGAACAATCCCTTCGGTACTTTCTGAGAATTAGCGGTAACAAACTTTAACTATCAAAATCCAAGATGGCGGCTGGTCGGCCATCTTGTTGACCGATCAGTCCCAAAATGCAAAATGCACAACTAGGGTCCTAGGGTAACCTATATATGAAATTTGAGAAATAGCGGTAACAAGAACTTAAAACGGACGGACGACGGACCACGGACGAAAGGCGATTGGAATAGCCCACCATCATCAGATGGTGGGCTAAAAACATAGCAACACACTTTTGTAGACGATAAAGCATACGATGATTAATGATTAACAATAACAAAATAAGAGTAAATGTATTATTTTTAATTAAATACATAGGACATTTAGTGACATGGAGGGAGGGGGAATTTCCTCCTTAACTATAGGCGCAGGAAAGTGTTTGATTAATTAATGTCCTATTAACAGACAAGGTTATGTAAGAACAGCCTCCCATGTATGCGGAGTGTAGCGTGTATGAAGTGCGAGGTGCGTATCTTCATAGATTAAAAGGTCTTAAAGTTCTTTCCATAAAGTGAATTTTATCACGCTGGGGTCTCACATTTTCATTTGGGGAGGGGGTCAAGTTTACTACAGATTATATAGGAAAAGTACATGTATGAGCATTATTTGCTCAATTTTCACTGGAAATGAATCGGATTTTGTTAGAAATATCCGTATGAGATGGTCACTGAATCCTATTAAAACTTTTTCCATGACTGACCTCCAGGGGCTTAAGGTGTGGGGCCACAAGGGGTCAAAATTTGTAGACTATAATAAAGCATACAACGATTAATTATAGCAAAATAAGAAAAAATGTATTATTTTTTTCATATATATTTCATATGCAAAACGCAGGTCGGAGGTATACTGATGGGATCATATCTGGATCAGACAAAAGCGAACGACAGGATATTTTACTTTATAATATCACATTTATTTTCATTCATTTATCGGTCGCACATTATACAAGATATAATTTGAAACATTTTAATTGTAATTCTAAAATTGGCTTATCTAATACTGAGTTAGGAAATCTATTTTTACGTTAAGATGGACATCATTGAGCAGTGGTTGAAAAACATTGCCACCTACGCACATGGTGAAAGAACGCCACCAATAATACTGATCGGTTCACATCTGGACCTGGTGTCTTCAGATACAGAGAACAGGTTTGTATTGCATATCAATAATTAAAGATAAAAATGACTGAATTATAAATGCATTGGTTTTTTTTATTTAAATAGATAGGGTATTGATTGTAATATTCAGGTGACAGGGGAGAATATAGTTCTCACAATTCACTCTTACGATAAAGCATACGAAGATGAATGAAGAACAAAAAACAACAATTACATTGTTTTGACATTAATTAACTGATATAATCCTGGGTTATGACTTTTTTACGTTAAAATTGATATCAAGGAGCAGTGGATGAAAAACATCGCAACATATGCGATTAAAGAGTCCGGACATTCTGGAGGAACACCACCGATAATACTGGTCGGTTCACATCTAGATCAGTTGTCATCAGATAAAGAGATCGGTATTGCTAACAAGAGATCCCAGAGGGATCTTGGCGCCCACCAAAGATTGATCTATGTCTGACAAATGAAAGAGGGATCTTTTCTCTGCTTTTCAAACTTACACTTCTTTTTTCTGCTTCTTCTAAACTTAAACTTCTTTCTTCTGCTTTTCAAACTTTAAACTATCAAAACCAAGATGGTGGTCGGCCATCTTGTTGACCAATTGGTCCCAAAATGCAATTGGCAGAACTAGGTCCTAGGGGAACCTAAATATGAAATTTGAGAACAATCCCTTCAAAACTTTCTGAGAAATAGCGGTAACAAACTTTAACTATCAAAATCCAACATGGCAACCTGGCGGCCATCTTGTTGACCGATCAGTCCCAAAATGCAATATGCACTACTAGGGTCCTAGGGGAACCTACATATGAAATTTGAGAAAGATCCCTTCAATACTTTTTAAGAAATAGCGGTAACAAGAATTGATAACGGACGAACGACGGACAACGGACGAAAGGCGATTGGAATAGCCCACCATCTGATGATGGTTGGCTAAAAACGTAGCAACACACTTTGTAGACGATAAAGCCTACGATGATTAATGATTAATAATAACAAAATAAGAGTAAATGTATTATTTTTAATTAAATATATAGGACATTTAGTGACATGGAGGGAGGGGGAATTTCCTCCTTAACTATAGGCGCAGGAAAGTGTTTGATTAATTAATGTCCTATTAACAGACAAGGTCATGTAAGGACAGCCTCCCATGTATGCGGAGTGTAGTGTGTATGAAGTGCGAGGTGCGTATCTTCATAGATTAAAAGGTTTTTAAGTTCTTTCCAAACAGTGAATTTATCACGCTGGGGTCTCACATTTTCATCTGGGGAGGGGGTCAAGTTTACTACAGATTATATAGGAAAAGCACATGTATGTGAGCATTATTTGCTCAATTTTCACTGGAAATGAATCAAATTTTGATAGAAATATCCGTATGAGATGGTCACTTAATCCTATTAAAACTTTTTCCACGACCGACCTCCAGGGGCCTAAGGTATGGGGCCACAAGGGGTCAAAATGAGTAGACTATAATAAAGCATACAACGACTAATTATAGCAAAATAAGAGAAAAAGTATTATTTTTTTCATATATATTTCATATGCAAAACGCAGGTCGGCGGTATACTGATGGGATCTCATCTGGATCAGACGGAAGCGAACGACAGGATATTTATACTATATAATATCACATTTATTTTCATTTATTTATCGGTCGCACTGTCGCATTTTATACAAGATATACTTTGAAACATTTTAATTGTAATTCTAAAATTGGCTTATCTAGTACTGAGTTAGGAAATCTATTTTTTACGTGAAGATGGACCTCATTGAGCAGTGGTTGAAAAACATAGCCACCTACGCACATGGTGAAAGAACGCCACCAATAATACTGATCGGTTCACATCTAGACCGGGTGTCTTCAGATAAAGAGAACAGGTGTGTATTGCAAATCAATAATTAAAGAGAAAAAACGACTGAATTATAAAACTGTTTTTTTATTTAAAAATATAGCGTATTGATTGTGATATTAAGGTGACAGGGGAAAATATAGTTCTCACAATTCACTCTTACGATAAAGAGTACGACGATTAATGAAGAACAAAAAACAACAGTCACATTGTTTTGACATTAATATAACTGATATAATCCTGGGTTATGACTTTTTTACGTTAAAATTGATATCAAGGAGCAGTGGATGAAAAACATTGCAACATATGCGATGAAAGAGTCCGGACATCCTGGAGGAACGCCGCCGATAATACTGGTCGGTTCACATCTAGATCAGTTGTCATCAGACAAAGAGATCGGTATTGCTAAAAAAACAAAGCAACACACTCTGTAGACGATAAAGCATACGATGATTAATGATTAATAATAACAAAATAAGAGTAAATGTATTATTTTCATTTAAATATATAGCATATTAAGTGACATGGGGGGGGAGGGAATTTCCTCCTTAACTATAGGCGCAGGAAAGTGTTTGTCTGATTAATTAATGTCCTATTAGCAGACAAGGTCATGTAAGGACAGCCTCCCATGTATGCGGAGTGTAGCGTGTATGAAGTTCGAGGTGTGTATCTTCATAGATTAAAAGGTCTTGAAGTTCTTTCTAAACAGTGAATTATATCACGCTGGGGTCTCATATTTTCATCTTGGGAGGGGGTCAAGTTTACTAGATTATATAGGAAAAGCACATGTAAGAGCATTATTTGCTCAATGAATCAAATTTTGTTAGATATATCAGTAGGAGATGGTCACTGAATCATATTAAAACTTTTTCCACGACTGACCTCCAGGGGCCTAAGGTGTGGGGCCACAAGGAGTCAAAATTTGTAGACTATAATAAGCATACAACGATTAATTATAGCAAAATAAGAGAAAATGTATTATTTTTTTCATATATATTTCATATGCAAAACGCAGGTCGGAGGTATACTGATGGGATCATATCTGGATCAGACAAAAGCGAACGACAGGATATTTTTACTTTATAATATCACATTTATTTTCATTTATTTATCGGTCGCACATTTATACAAGATATACTTTGAAACATTTTAATTGTAATTATAAAATTGGCTTATCTAGTACTGAGTTAGGGAATCTATTTTTTACGTTAAGATGGACATCATTGAGCAGTGGTTGAAAAACATTGCCACCTACGCACATGGTGAAAGAACGCCACCAATAATACTGATCGGTTCACATCTGGACCTGGTGTCTTCAGATACAGAGAACAGATGTGTATTGCATATCAATAAAATGAGAAAAACCATTGTTCTTTATTTAAATAGATAGGGTATTGATGTTAATATGTTGGTGACGGGGAAAAATATAGTTCTCACAACTCACTCTTACGACAAAGCATACGAAGATGAATGAAGAACAAAAAACAACAGTCACATTGTTTTGACATTAGTATAACTGATATAATCCTGGGTTATGACTTTTTTACGTTAAAATTTATATCAAGGAGCAGTGGATGAGAAACATCGCAACATATGCGATTAAAGAGTCCGGACATTCTGGAGGAACGCCATCGATAATACTGGTCGGTTCACATCTAGATCAGTTGTCATCAGATAAAGAGATCGGTATTGCTAAACAAGAGATCCCAGAAGGATCTTGGCGCCAACCAAAGATTGATCTATGTCTGACAAATGAAAGAGGGATCTTTTCTCTGCTTTTCAAACTTACACTTCTTTTTTCTACTTTTCAAACTTAAACTTCTTTCCTCTGCTTTTCAAACTTTAAACTATCAAAACCCAAGATGGTGGTCGGCCATCTTGTTGACCAATTGGTCCCAAAATGCAATAGGCAGAACTAGGTTTAAGGGAACCTAAATATGAAATTTGAGAACAACCCCTTCAAAACTTTCTGAGAAATAGCGGTAACAAACTTCAACTATCAAAATCCAACATGGCAACCTGGCGCCCATCTTGATGACCGATCAGTCCCAAAATGCAATATGCACTACTAGGGTCCTAGGGGAACCTACATATGAAAATTGAGAACAATCCCTTCAGTATTTTCCGAGTATTTGCGGTAACAAACTTTTCAAAATCCAAGATGGCGGCTGGTCGGCCATCTTGTTGACCGATCAGTCCCAAAATGCAATATGCACTACTAGGGTCCTAGGGGAACCTACATATGAAATTTGAGAAAGATCCCTATTATACTTTTTAAGAAATAGCGGTAACAAGAATTGATAACGGACGAACGACGGACAACGGACGAAAGGCGATTGGAATAGCCCACCATCTGATGATGGTTGGCTAAAAACGTAGCAACACACTTTGTAGACGATAAAGCATACGATGATTAATGATTAATAATAACAAAATAAGAGTAAATGTATTATTTTTATTTAAATATATAGGACATTTAGTGACATGGAGGGAGGGGGAATTTCCTCCTTAACTATAGGCGCAGGAAAGTGTTTGATTAATTAATGTCCTATTAACAGACAAGGTCATGTAAGGACAGCCTCCCATGTATGCGGAGTGTAGTGTGTATGAAGTGCGAGGTGCGTATCTTCATAGATTAAAAGGTTTTTAAGTTCTTTCCAAACAGTGAATTTATCACGCTGGGGTCTCACATTTTCATCTGGGGAGGGGGTCAAGTTTACTACAGATTATATAGGAAAAGCACATGTATGAGCATTATTTGCTCAATTTTCACTGGAAATGAATCAAATTTTGATAGAAATATCCGTATGAGATGGTCACTTAATCCTATTAAAACTTTTTCCACGACCGACCTCCAGGGGCCTAAGGTATGGGGCCACAAGGGGTCAAAATGAGTAGACTATAATAAAGCATACAACGACTAATTATAGCAAAATAAGAGAAAAAGTATTATTTTTTTCATATATATTTCATATGCAAAACGCAGGTCGGCGGTATACTGATGGGATCTCATCTGGATCAGACGGAAGCGAACGACAGGATATTTATACTATATAATATCACATTTATTTTCATTTATTTATCGGTCGCACTTTATACAAGATATACTTTGAAACATTTTAATTGTAATTCTAAAATTGGCTTATCTAGTACTGAGTTAGGAAATCTATTTTTTACGTGAAGATGGACCTCATTGAGCAGTGGTTGAAAAACATAGCCACCTACGCACATGGTGAAAGAACTCCACCAATAATACTGATCGGTTCACATCTGGACCTGGTACTTCAGATACAGAGAACAGATGTGTATTGCATATCAATAATTAAAGAGAAAAATGACTGAATTATAAATGCATTGTTTTTTTATTTAAATAGATAGGGTATTGATGTTAATATTTGGGTGACGGGGAAAAATATAGTTCTCACAACTCACTCTTACGACAAAGCATACGAAGATGAATGAAGAACAAAAAACAACAGTCACATTGTTTTGACATTAGTATAACTGATATAATCCTGGGTTATGACTTTTTTACGTTAAAATTGATATCAAGGAGCAGTGGATGAAAAACATTGCAACATATGCGATTAAAGAGTCCGGACATCCTGGAGGAACGTCACCGATAATACTGGTCGGTTTACATCTAGATCAGTTGTCATCAGATAAAGAGATCGGTATTGCTAAACAAGAGATCCCAGAGGGATCTTGGCGCCCACCAAAGATTGATCTATGTCTGACAAATGAAAGAGGGATCTTTTCTCTGCTTTCCAAACTTAAACTTCTTTCCTCTGCTTTTCAAACTTTAAACTATCAAAACCCAAGATGGTGGTCGGCCATCTTGTTGACCAATTGGTCCCAAAATGCAATAGGCAGAACTAAGTCCTTGGGGAACCTACATATGAAATTTGAGAGCAATCCCTTCAATACTTTCTGAGAAATAGCGGTAACAAACTTTAACTATCAAAATCCAAGATGGCTACCTGGCGGCCATCTTGTTGACCGATCAGTCCCAAAATGCAATATGCACAACTTGGGTCCTAGGGGAACCTACATATGAAATTTGAGAAAGATCCCTTCAGTACTTTCTGAGAAATAGCGGTAACAAGAATTTAAAACGGACGGACGACGGACGAAAGGCGATTGGAATAGCCCACCGTCATCAGATGGTAGGCTAAAAACATAGCAACACACTTTGTAGACGATAAAGCATACGATGATTAATGATTAATAATAACAAAATAAGAGTAAATGTATTATTTTTTATTTAAATATATAGGACATTTAGTGACATGGGGGGAAGGAAATTTCCTCCTTAACTATAGGCGCAGGAAAGTGTTTGATTAATTAATGTCCTATTAACAGACAAGGTCATGTAAGGACAGCCTCCCATGTATGCGGAGTGTAGTGTGTATGAAGTGCGAGGTGCGTATCTTCATAGATTAAAAGGTCTTAAAGTTCTTTCCAAAAAAGTGAATTTTATCACGCTGGGGTCTCACATTTTCATCTGGGGAGGGGGTCAAGTTTACTACAGATTATATAGGAAAAGCACATGTATGAGCATTATTTGCTCAATTTTCACTGGAAATGAATCAAATTTTGTTAGAAATATCCGTATGAGATGGTCACTGAATCCTATTAAAACTTTTTCCACGACTGACCTCAAGGGGCCTAAGGTGTGGGGCCACAAGGGGTCAAAATTTGTAGACTATAATAAAGCATACAACGATTAATTATAGCAAAATAAGAGAAAATGTATTATTTTTTCCCATATATATTTCATATGCAAAACGCAGGTCGGAAGTATACTGATGGGATCTCATCTGGATCAGACGAAAGCGAACGACAGGAAATTTATACATTATAATATCACATTTATTTTCATTTATTTATCGGTTGCACATTATACAAGATATACTTTGAAACATTTAAATTGTAATTCTAAAATTGGCTTATCTAGTACTGAGTTAGGGAAT